>NC_053028.1:353073763-353373763 GCF_003073215.2 Triticum urartu
CACTAAGGATAAAACGATGGGGTCTATCTCTACATAGATAGATCTTGTCTACATCATGTCATCGTCCTTATTGCATTACTTCACTTCTCCGTGAACTTAATACACGAGATGCATGCAGGATAGTGGTCGATGTGTGGAGTAATAGTAGTAGATGCAGGAAGGAGACGGTCTACTAATCTTGGACGTGATGCCTATGTAATGATCATTGTCTGGATATTGTCATGAGTATTTGAAGTTTTGTCAATTGCCCAACAGTAATTTGTTCACCCACCGTTTGCTATTTTTCTCGAGAGAAGCCACTAGTGAAACCTACGGCCCTCGGGTCTCTTTCTCATATATTTTCCTTGGAGATCTACTTTTGCATTGCATTTATTTTTAGATCTATTAAACCAAAAATTCAAAAATACCTTGCTGTATTTTATTCTTATTTATTTTATTTGGCATTTGATCTATCAATCTACTACAAATTTACCTCACGTCTGTTTGCCTATCTTGAGGCCCGTACCCCGGAAGTGATTGACAACCCCTTTAACATGTCGGGTTGCGAGAAGTTGTTATATGTGTGCGGGTGTTGTTTTTGTTGTGTTGCTTGGTTCTCCTACTGGTTCGATAACCTTGGTTTCACATCTGAGGGAAATAACTTCCGCCGCTGTGCTGCATCATCCCTTCCTCTTTGGGGAAATACCGACGTAGCTTCAAGCGGCATCAAAAGCAATTTCTAGCGCCGTTGCCGGGGAGGATCTTCAACATATACCAGGTTCCTAATAACAAATATCATCTCCTTGCAATTTACATTATTTGCCATTTGCCTCTCGTTTTCCTCTCCCCCACTTCACAAAAAAATTGCCATTTTATTCGCCTCTCTTTTTTCGTTCGTTGTTTTCTTGTCAGATCTATCCTTTGCTTGCAATCATGAGTTGTTTCTGTATGGCACCAACAGATGATGGCCTGACTCCTAAGATTGGATGTACGGGTAGTCTGGATGCTAAAACTTTTATCTTGGGGCAAGGGAACGTTATGGGAAAAGAATGTATCCAAGAATTTTTCAATTGTGTTGGGAATCTAAGTCTTGATGATGCTCCTATACTTAAAACTACTAGATCTTATGAGGATGCTATTTTAGCACTAGTTCTGAAACTTGAAAGTAAATTTAGTCATACCCATCCTACTTTGCAAAGATTGTTTTTTGACCTTCCTATTATACAGAATCCTAGGGCTAAAAAGTTGGCCACCCTTGTCTTTATGAATGAGTTTGATTATATAATACTGGAAGCAAGGGAAATCTTTGATTTTTATGGTATGAATCGTGAAAAACCTATGATAGATGCAATTCTTTACAATAGTGACTATTCTTTAAGACATTTGCTTGGGGATGATAAAATCTTTGATGAGAATCTTAAAAAGTAAGTCCCCGTTTTAGATATAATCCAACAGGTTTTCAATAATGTGAATCAACATTACTCTTGGATTGTTGCGGGGAATCAAAAAGGCTATGATGAACATCAACTTAGGGACGCTAAGGCTTCTATGGTTAATATGTTTTATGTAGAGTTTACAAAACCCCATGATGAAAACACCTCTAAGAAGGTTAAAACAAGGATGACAAAACTTAGATCATTGCTTTATGCCTTGCTAAGGGTGTAAAACTATAGAGCTTGTTTAGAGGCAACCCAATGAATAAAATTTATTTTGCTTTTTGCTTCCTGTTTTTGAGTGTTAGCAAAATTATGCTACTGTTATGATTGTTTTTTTATTTTTTTATTAGTGTTTGTGCCAAGTAAAGCCTTTAGGACCTTCTTGGGTGATAGTTGTTTGATCTTGCTAAAAAAACAGAAACTTTTGCGCTCACAAAAATAATTTTCATTTTTTAGCAGAGAACGATAAATACCCATTCCACTTGCAGTAGATCAATATATAAATTGCTCAGGTCGTCCTAATTTATCAGAATTTTTGGACATGCAGAAGTATTCGAAATAGTTAGATTGCTACAGACTGTTTTGTTTTGACAGATTCTGTTTTCTTTGCATTTTGTGCTTATTTTGATGGCTCTATGGTTTTCTTTTATTATTTCTTCCATAGAAAAGTTGGAATAAAGTAGATATAATGCAAGAAAAAAAATATGAATTGGTTTGATACTACACTTATAGTAGTGATTTACATTCTTATACTAACGGATCTCACGAAGGTTTGGTTGAGTTTTGTGTGATTGAAGTTTTCAATTTTTGGGTTATCTTATGATGGATGATGGAATAAGGAGTAGAATAGCCTAAGCTTCGGGATGCCCCATCATCCCAAGCTATTATCCAAAAATGAGCAACCAACTAAGCTTGGGGATGCCCCCGAGTGGCATCCCCTCTTTCTTCTAATGACCATCGGTATTTTACTCGAAGCTATATTTTTATCCATCGCATACTATGTGTTTTGCTTGGACCCTCTTGTACGATATGAGTCTTTTCTTGTTTTATTTTTTGTTTTAAGTCTTGATCCCTTTCTGGACACACCAATTTGAGAGAGCCAAAATTATGTCATGACTTGTTAGAATTGCTCTCTTTGCTTCAATTAAATCTTTTATGAGCTATGGACTTGCTCAAGTGCTTCACTTATATCTTTTTGAGTATGGTGTGCCTTGGTATTTTTGAAGAAAACCTCTCTTGATTCACTTATATTTCTTTGAGAGATAGTAAAATTTTCAAGAAATTATCTCTTGCTTCACTTAAATTAATTTGAGAGAAAGAAAGAAATATTATGCTCATTATCTTCACTTCTATCTGTTTGAGCTTGTGAAAAGCAACATATGAAAATTAGTCCTAAAGTGATAGATATCCAAGAAGGATATAATAAAAACTTTCATGAAGATCATTGGACAAAATAAACTTGATTCTGAGTAATAGTTTTGAGATATGATGATGTGATATGTGAGTCATCTTGATGAGCAATTATGCTTTAGTAAGAATATTGGTGTTAAGGTTTGTGATTCCCTATGCAAGCACGAAAGTCAATAATTATGAAATGAAATTATATCCTACTTGTGGTGCATTATTTGGTGTTAATTATGCTTAATGCTTGCTTATGAGATTATCTATTTCTTGGTTGGTCGCTTCTCAATCTTTTGCTAGCCTTCATTTTGCACTAAGTATAATCTCTACTTGTGCTTCCAAAATCCTTTAAACCAGTTTTGCCACATGAGTCAACTATATCTACCTATATGCGGTATTCTTTTGCCGTTCTAAGCAAATTTGCATGTGCCATCCCTAATTTTCAAAATAAACTTCTCTTTTGTGTGTTTGTTTCGCTTGCGGAGCGGTGAGGGGTGGCTAATATTTTCCATGCTAGATGTATTATTCTCGTGATGAGTGTTTATTCACTTGTCATTGCACAAGGGTAAAGCAAAGGTATTAGGGATGCCCATTCCCGAAATGAAAAAAATTACTTTATGTTGTCAAATAATAAATTCCTTGGAAAGTGTTGGTATGGAAGGCACACGTGGATATGGTTAGCCATGGAAAGTGAAATTATGGTGGAAAAAGGAATAAACTTTATTTTGTGTTTGGGAACCGCCTATGATATATCTATAATGGAAAGTGTTGGGAACACTAAGTCGTTTTCGTTGGTGGGAAGGACGCACCTCCCAAAATGTTTTTATCTCTAAGTTTTTCTCTTTGAGCTCTGGCACCTCTACAAATCCCTACTTCCCTCTACGAAGGGCCTTTCTTTTACTTTATGCAATTTTTATATTGAATTTGAGTCTACATCTTATCTTATAAAAGCACCAACTAGGAGGCAATATGATCGTACTTGAGTATTGGGTGTAGCTAATATGCGAGTGTGTTTCATGAATGTATCAATGATTGAGCATGATGGGCTAGGGATAACTTATTTTAGCATTGATATTTTGAAAGACATGGTTGCTTGTTGATATGCTTGAGTATTTAAATTATCATGTCAAAACTAGACTATTTCTTTGAACAATATAGAAGTCCAAATGTCCATGCTATAAAGAAAAAAAATATGATATGACATGACATGTTAGGCAGCATTCCACATCAAAAATTCTATTTTTATCACTTACCTACTCGAGGATGAGTAGGAGTTAAGCTAGGGGATCCTGATACGTCTCCAACGTATCTATAATTTTTGATTGTTCCATGTTGTTATATTATCAATCTTGGATGTTTTATAATCATTTTATAGTCATTTTATATCATTTTTTGGAACTAACCTATTGACATAGTGCCAAGTGCCAAGTGCCAGTTGCTATTTTTCCATGTTTTTTACATCGTGGGCCCTGGCTGCGAAACTTTACGAAGATTTTTTTGGACCATAAGGAACTTAATGGGCCCTGGCTGCGCCTAGGGGGGGTGCTCCGAGGAGAGCACAACCCACCAGGGCGCGCTAGGAGGCCCAGGTGCGCCCTGGTTGGTTGTGCCCACCTCGGGTGCCCCCGGACCGCCTCTTTGCTCTATAAACACCCCAATATTGCCCAAACCCTAGGGGAGTCAATGCAATATTCATCCATCGGCCGCAGAGTCCAGAACCTCCAGATCCAATCTAGACACCATCTCGGATGGGGTTCACCACCTCCATCTGTGCCTCTCTGATGATGCGTGAGTAGTTCTTTGTATACCTTCGGGTCCGTAGTTAGTAGCTAGATGGCTTCCTCTCTCTCTCTCATGATTCTCAATACAATGGTCTCTTGGAGATCCATATGATGTAACTCTTTTGCGGTGTGTTTGTTGGGATCGATGAACTTTGAGTTTATGATCAGATCTACCTTTTTATATCCATCGAAGTATTTGAGTTTCTTTGATCTCTTTTATGCATGATTGCTTATAGCCTCGTATTTCTTCTCCGATAATTGGGTTGTTTTTGGCCAACTTGATCTATTTATCTTGCAATGGGAAGAGGTGCTTTGTAGTGGGTTTGATCTTACGGTGCTTGATCCCAGTGACAGAAGGGGAACTGACACGTATGTATCGTTGCTACTAAGGATAAAACGATGGGGTCTATCTCTACACTACAAAAAAAAGACACTTCCGTGATGATACGTCTTTGTCACAGTAGGTCACATTTTCTTTCATGCATGTAAATCCATGATGATTTTATGACAGAATCAAGATAGTCATACATGTGCTGTCGTAGAAGTGTTGCATGACATTACGAAAATTAGCATCACGGAAGTGTCCAATTCCATGACGATAAATCGCGCATCATGGAAGTGCTTTCGTCTAGGGTGACTGACACATGGCATCCACTGTAAAGGAATGCCGTTAAGGTATCGGGTCCGGTTTTGGATCCGATAACCCGATAACAGCCCAGACCAATGAGGATTTTCCACGTGTAAAATTCTCCTTGGCTGGAGGAAACACGTGTTGGCTCACCGTTGGGATAGATGTCATCCATTCATTGGACAGGAGGTGCCTATGATACGTCGACACGTGGCACGGCCCAACAGAGGCCCATTCCGGTGAAAAGGCCGGCCCATTTGACTTGGTCAAAAGGTAACGGGCCGGCCCACGGAAAGCCTGTTAACGGCATGTTCGTATATAGACCATTTACGGCCCGCTAACTCATCGTCCGTTACGGCCTTTCTGAATTAAGCCCAGTAGCTTCATTTGGGCCTTCCAATATGATTCCAGCCCGTTGTAACTTCCGACCCATGTATGGCCGATGATGCCTTTCGGCCCATACGAGACCATTTGTAACTCTTGGCCCTTTAACGACCCGTGGTGAATCTGGCCCGCAATGAACAGTGTACCCCTTTATACCCATTAATGGCTCATTATTCCATTGGGCCGTTTCCAACCCATGTTATCTTTCGGCCTTCTCAGGGGCCATTTATTCTTAGGCTCATTTCTAGAATTCGGTTAGATACGGTCCGTTACTGGCCTATTCTGTTTGTGGGCCAAATACAGCCCGCTGGTACATTCGACCCGTTTGTGGCTCGCTAACCCGTTGGGCTGTTTTCATAGCGTTATCAAATATGACCTATTAACAGCTCGTTATGGTCCAAGAATAGTATGGCCCATGTCTGGCAATATGATTTATGCCCCATAGAAGGCCCGTGGATCCTATGGCCCGTAGAAGACCAATGGATCCTACGGCCCGTAGAAGACCAATGGATCCTATGGCCCGTAGAAGACCAATGGATCCTACGGCCCGTAGAAGGCCCATGGATCATACGGCCCATAGAAAGTCCATGGATCCTATGGCCAGTAAAAGGCCCATGGATCCTACGGCTCGTAGCAGGCCCACGGATCCTACGGCCCGCAGGAGGCCCATGGTTACAATAGTCCGTGTGTTGCCATGATTATTGTGGCCTAGTTACCAAAACTAGGTTATTGTGGCCACTAAAAAACGCGAAAAAAGAACTGCAGTGACTACAAGAAAACAACTAAACAAGACAATAAGGAAATAAATAAGCAAGCAACTAAGGCTAGCCTATTACATCTATTACACATATTACATCCACTGGGCATCAAGTTCGCCACCAGTGCAAATATAGGTAACAAAGCAGCATATTACATACACTGGCCGTCAAAATTGGCCACCAGTGCAAATAAATGCAGCAGCAAAACAAGTCCATAACTGAAACAACTTCAGAAGAGCTCAAGAAACGTTATCCTGGGTATCCACCATGTTGGCAATAAGCTTAGCAAGCTTATTAGCTTTGTCCTGTTTGGCACTAAAATCCTCCAACGCTTGCTGTTGCACCAAAAAGTATGCATTTGAATGCTCCAGGGACTTCCGCGGTCCTTCCGCTTCTTGTCGCAGCACAGCTGATCGATGTCTTTCAGCTTGTAGTTGAGACTCAAGAAACCGAACTGATTCAGACAGTGAGTTTGAATAGCTTGTGCAAGCGGTAGTGGCCAGTAACTCGAACAGTAAACCAAGACAGGACTTTGGGGTTGCCTCACTGTCTTCAAGATAGTTTTCCTTAGCTGTTTTATCAGCTTTGTTGGAGATCAACAAGGATGTCTCATGATCCTGAACCTTATCTGTATTACTTCCTTTATCATTGCTTAATAATGAACTCTTCCCCAATATTCTGCCAGCATTCTAAAAGAAGAAACAAGTAGACACATAACGGGTTTAGCATGTACTAGTATATGAAACTCATTTCGGTGAACCAGTTCATTAGTAAGGTGGACAAGATTAAACTACCAAGTCTACTATTGCCAAGTAGGACATTATAAAAGCATCAAACAAACATATATCTATATCCTATGGTCACTACATTGTCCTGCCAAATCAAAATAGAGACGCGGTTCAAATCATATCAGTTCATGAGAAAGTAGCACTGAAATAATGCAAAAAGTGGGAAACTAAACGGCACAATAAGATTTCAGATGGGTACCACGGGTCTACATGTACAACAACACTATTGGCCCTATTATGATGCTAGTAATATGCATGATATGAGAAGTCAACTCTATACACAATTGAAATTGAAATCAACAAAGCTATTTATAAGAGCAAACCTGTTAAAGAAACATGCGTAAACATACCTATTGTGCCATTGGAGTTTCCATTGGATAGTTCAATTTAAAAATAAGTTTGTATGAGTAAATACAGTGATACAAGAGCAAAGCAGTATGCATGATAGCAATGGGATCTTAAATGAGAACAATTGTTCTTCAGGTTTAAGCACTTGTTCTACATGAAGAGAGTACAGTAAGACGCAAGCGTATAGTACTTAAAATAAAATGAGTTCATAGACCTTACCACATTCTTGGTTCGGGACCAGTAAAGAACAAGGCGTTCCCAGTCATCGTCTAGTAAATGTTTCTCAGGAGAACGTAAGGGAATTTGATGAGTTTCTTTGCCAGTGAAGTACGTCTTCTTCAGGTAATTCACATACTTCTGCCCAGCATTCTTGAAGATAGCAGAGGTATTAGCACAGGTTACCTCATCCTGAGTTTCCAAATCGGTCCTTCTCTATAGAGAAAAATGAGAAAATTTGTTGTATTATAACCATCATGGAGGTAGAATGTATGGGACAAAGCAAAGTAATTTCCATGAATAACATTACTTACACATAACTCCTTGACAAACACCTGCAACTGGCATTCCTTCATCTTCAGTATAATATTTCCATGATGGGAAGATACGCACATAGGATTTAACAACATCAAATGCGATAGATGCTAAACTATGAATGGCTAGTTGTGCTTCCTCCACAGGAATAGGTGTACTAACTGGTGGAGTTGGGGTTCACCGTGGTAGTACTGGCGCTTTGGGCACTGGAGCTGCCTTACTAACTGCTCTTGTTTGGGAGCTCTGTGGTGGAGATGGTGTTGTGTCAACAGGAACTGGGTTACTATCTATTGGGGTTGGGGTTAGATTGGGTGAAGCTGGTTCTCTGTCCATCGCAGGAGGGGTAAAATCTGCGAGAGTCTGGGTTATGTGTGGTAGGGCTGGTTATCGTGCATGTACAACTGGGGTGCTATCTCCACCAAGAGGTAGCAATGTTTTATTTGAAGACCGTGTTTTTACTCCGCTAGATACTACCATCACCCACTCCAATTCAAATGACTGATAAACATGAAACATAATTGAATGTACAGACATTGTATAAGAGACAGATGCAATAGATAGTGTGGAAAAAAGAGGGCATTAAATAATTAACATATATATTGTTTAACTAAAACGGACAGCATGACATAATTTCACATATATGATGTCTATCTAAAATGGATAGCATATCATAACATAATTCAAAGATATGATGACTAACTAAACAGGATCACATGACGTAATTCACATACATGTTATCTAAGTAACCAGGATCGCATGATTTAATTCACATATGTGATTTATATGCTAAGTGGAGGGCATTCACATATATGATGTCTGAACTAAGAACATGGTGTTGAATATTGTGTATATGATGTCTAAACTATGCAATGCAAGACACCATATGCATGATATGAGTAGTAGAACCGTGCCAAGTTAGAGCATACACCTCGGTGGGGGAATAGGACTGGTCATCTGTCTCTGAATCCATCTCTGAGGAGCTATCGGGACCCAGCAAGAGATCTGCTTCGACAGGTAGCACTGTCTGCTATGAAGGGCTTGTTTTCACTCCAGATTTTTCCATCACCCACTCAAATGGCTGATTCACAGGAAGACTAGTTTAATTTACAAACATTGTCGACAAATGGAAATTCAATGAAGAAAAGGATGGGCTAGATATCATTCAAATATATGATGCCTGGTTAAATAGGATGGCATTGCACATTTCACATATATTATGGCTGGCTAAAAGACATGAGACTGCATAGTAGAGGCAGCAATGATATTGAAACTAAAAGGTGGCATTACAGAACATGTCTAAACTAAGCAGATGACATATATGATGTCGAAAGTAGGCACTTCAAGGCAACATATGCATGATATGACTAACATCATCATGCCATGTTAGAGCAAACACCTTGGGGGGTAAATAGGAGTGGTCAGCTACGTCTGAATCCACCTCAGAACAGATATCTTCTTCTAGATTACAATCTAGAGAGGGGGAGGGTTTGCCACTGAACCCACCATAGAGCGATGTCTGCATGACATTGTATTGCTGGGCAAAACTCTTCTCTTTTTCTCTACATGTTCAGCATGACTGTGTACAATATATGTCATGCATAGAAAAAATAGATTATGTAAGGAGAGCATGCAGAAATCTAGACTAATGGTAACAACCAGTGGATGGATCCAAAAGTAATGATAGCAGGCTGATGATTGCTTTAATTTAAGAAAAAATAGATGATGATTGCTTTACTATTTGTTTCCCACCCAAGATGAACAACATAGGCATACCCTAGGTGAACCAGATATTAGACAGATATACTATTCATTGCTGCCTCAATATGTGCCCCACAACTAATTTAGAACTCAAGTTTGAACATCAATTTGGACCTGACTTGGAGTCTAAGAGGTGAACAGGACAATGAAGTAGCAGGTAATATTATGCAATGCATAACATAAGTAGAAACAAAAGAGTGCGACCTCTCTTGTTGACCCGTGTACTCCTCAGGTTCATCTACTGAGTCGATGATGGTGATGCCGTTGCGGTGGGTGTCGGTGTCAAAATTGGCAGATCTCGGGTAGGGGGTCCCAAACTATGCGTCTGAGGTTGATGGTAACAGGAGACAAGGGACACAAATTTTTACCCAAGTTCGGGCCCTCTTGATGGAGGTAATACCCTATGTCCTGCTTGATTAATATTGAAGAGTTGATCTACCACGAGATCATAATGGCTAAAACCCAAGAAGTCTAACCTATATGATTATGATTGTGATTTTCTCAACGGACTAAACCCTCTAGTTTATATAGACAAGGAGGAGACTAGGGTTGTACAAAGTCGGTTACAGAGAAAGTAATCTTCATATCCGAACGCCAAGCTTGCCATCCACGCCAAGGAGAGTCCCATCCAGACACGAGTGAGAGAATCTTTAGTCTTGTATCTTCATGGCCCAACAGTCCGGCCCATGTCCAACATGATGGACGCCCGAGGACCCCTTAGTCCAGGACTCCCTCAGTGGGTGCCGGCGGTAGGGAAGGAGATCTGAGGCAGTGAAAGACGGTCAGGAGTCGTGATGTCTGGTTTGCTGGATGCTTCTATCGATGGAGCAGCTCAGGTGAGGTGGACGACGTAGCGGCAGGAGAAGGACAAACCACACAAAGTTTTCTTTGACACCTACCTATAACTGAAGTAATTATGTAAGGGCTCATTTGGCTTGCATGATTCTAAAAACGCAGGGATAGGAGGAAAAACACCGGAATAGGATAGGAATGCACATGGGAAACAAAGCATTTTTGAACACATGATTTCTGTCAACTTGGGTGTTTGGTTCACAGGAAAAGGAGGAGCAAAGGAATGCAAAGAAACATGGCCAAAATAAAGTGAAACCATATGAAAGCATGTACAGTTAGAATGTTACTCTGCCACTAATGCACTTGGTCTTGTTTTCATGCATAGGATTTTGAAAAGTAGGTCCAGGTGGATGTTTTGCTCCATTCCTTTCAACAAAATGCATGAATAATTGAATAGTAGAGAGCCATAGAAAAATTTCCTATTGCTATGTTTTTCCGTAGAACCACAATAGCCCTAATGGATCGACACGAATGTAGAGTAATAAGTGATGCGACAAGTGTACAACCTCTTTGCCGTAGCCATGTCGACCTCAGCATCATTGGGTTGGTCACTGAAGAAGTTGAGGCAGAGGTGGCCGTCGGAAGTGTGGAGGAAGATCTGAGGTATCTGTAGACGGCGTCCATGGCACTGCTCTGTTGTGATGGATCGTTTCGTCCTTGGAGCAGCTCCGATGAGCCGTAAGATGTCAAGGCTGAAGCAGCACAAGACAGACATCGTTAATCTCAAGTGGGATTGTAATAGCATCTCCAATATATGATGTAAAATGCATTACCAAAAAGTGATAGATGTAAAATTTACATCACCAAAAAGCACCTGACTACAACAGACGAGGTAAAAACTGTTGACTCTAAACTTAGCTGTCGAAACTGAAATTTACTATGGAATCTGATTGTTACTGTCGAAACTGAACGCAATGGTAGCAGAGACACACTTCACATGGGATAGTTTAGGGAGGGCCTGCAGTTCATCTTCAACCTGCACCCCCCTGAGCCGCCAGCCACCACCGGCCCAACCCCGCGCCGCCTAACTGCCCCGAAACAACTACCCACCGCCGGTCCGCCGCCGCCTCGCCGCCCTGAAACAACTCCTCATCGCCGGTCCGCCGCCGCCTCGCCGCCCCGAAACAACTCCCCACCGTCAGTCCGCCGCCGCCCCGGCCAGCCCTCTAGCCCCCCCTCCCCCCCCCCGTCGCGCGTTAGGCTTTTTCTCCGGAGATCCCTGTTAGTGTTCTGGGAACGGGGGTCCCTAGACTTGCCTGCATGCAGCCCGCGGCATGGCTCCGCAAGCGGCCCTGTACGGCCCACCTTTACCAGCAAACACTCAAGACCCTCGCGAGGGGCCAAGCCTCGTGAGGCGGAAGACACAAGACCTCATCAGGGGCGGCCTCACCAGGCTGGCTCGCGAGGGGCACAGAGATCAAGGCAAGGGACACCTCGCGAGGTTCCTATGACGCAAGCCATGACGACTGGAGCCAGGCGGGTGCTAGCGCGCACAGTTTCCTCATTTCCTCTTTGGTGCTAAAGAGGCAAGCGTGGGTGAGGTGTCCCGAGGCATCAGGCAAAGGTTTCCATATTGGTGTAACAAGACCAAGACCAGCAGGATAGTAGGACGGATGTCACAGTGGAACCCAAGACGGCGTCACCACCAGAGCCTTTGGCAGGCGAAGACTACTTTTGTCAGGATAGCTTGTACTAGTTGTCCCCCTTCAAACTGGCCATTGTGGGATCCCTTCCCGCCTAATATTTGGGAAGAGGACCCGAGCCTCTGTATATAGGACTAGCCACCACCGTGGGGAGGCAACTGACAACGGATCTGTCACATCCTAGCTAGTCACGCATCCGAGTGTTGCATCATGTCTACCTTTCATTAGAAACTTGAATTGGGGAAGACAGAACCCCCAGCACCCCCTCTGGAATCAACTAAGGTTTACTAAAAATATTTTCAATGAACCTGAAATGCCCTTCTAAAAAGTTCACTCTCTTTGTCTTGGGTTAGAACCTCTGGAAAAATTGGTGCACATTTTTCTAGGTCAAAAAAGGTCATTTAATTAAATCATATGTAATTTGCATTTGGGAATTTGAATGCTAGTAAATATTTTAAATGCTCAAATAATTCTGAAGATAAGTGTGGGCTGTTGGAAATATTCTAAACAGAGCCTCTAATTATATTCAGGTTTTTTAGAAGTGCCTAGCTATTTTTAATAAAGCCACAAACCTACAGAAAAATAGAAAATAGAAATTACAAGAGAGGGAGAGAACTTACCTCGTAGCCCATCAGCCGGCCCACCTGGCGGCCCAGCGCTGTGCTGGCCCATGCCAGCCAGCTGCTTCGTCCCTGCCAGGCAGGCGGAGATCTGACGCCAGCGAGCGCGAGCTCGCCACGCGCCAGCAGCTTGCCGCTTCGCGCGCCTGCACGCTGGATAGACTCCACGTCGCCGCCCCGACCTCGTGGACACCTCACTCGCCCCCCTGCCTCTCTCCCTCGCTCTCCCGCACCATGGCCGACGCACCTGCTGCCGCACCGCCGCCGTAGTCAGGCCCTCCGCCGTCCCCATGCCGAGCCACCGTGTCCAGAAGCTCTGCCGCCCTCCACTCCTTCGAGCAAGCCGAGGCCCGAGCGCTCGATTGCCCCGCAGCTTCTGCAACAACCTCGCCCGACTCCACCATCGCCGGAGATCCTCTTCGTCGTCGCCACCACATCAGCTCGTCCCCGACCGCGCCGTCCATTCCTACGTGACCGCCGTGAGCTCAGCTACCTGCCCATCCTCTCCGTTTGCTTTCTCGTGCACCGTAGCAACTGCAAGAAGCTTCACCGCACGCGCCACCGCCGAGCTCGTCGCCGACGTGTCTCCGGCCAACCACCGGCCACACCACCGTGTCCAACACACTCACTGCACCCCCAGGAGGCGATAGCACCCCTCTGTGCCCCCTGCCGTGCCTCATAACGCCGTTTCCATGCACGCCCGAACTCCGGCCGTCGCCTGGCTCGATGCCGGCGTCATCTCCGGCCACCCCCGCACACACCGCTTGCTCCACTCAGCGCGCGAGTTCACCAGTAGCACGTAGATGCCCTCCGCCGGCCATTTGGTCGCCGGAGGAGGAATCTCGACGCCCTCCGCCGCGTCTGTCCTCGCCGGCGGCTTAACGCCGGCGGGTTTGACCCGTTGACCTTGACTGGGTGGGCCCAGGTTGACTCCCCTGAGTCTATGACAAGTGGGCCCCCTCTGCTAATTAACCCAGATTAGTTTTAACTAAATTTAGTTAGTTTAAATAACTGCTGACACGCGGGACCCACTGGTCAGGTTGACCTGGACGTCCCCGTTGACCACTGACGTCACCCTGACGCACTGCTGATGCAATAACTAATTACTGGATTTATTTTTATATAGAGAATTCCAAAAATTGTTGCAAACTTTAAAACATCATAGAAATTAATCTGTAACTCCAAATGAAAAGATTTATATATGAATTTTGATCAGAAAAATTCAATCTATCCATTGGTAATGGTTTCATGCATGAAAAAACAAGTTAACCTTGCTGTTTAAGCAAAATAAGATAATGCTCTAATATGGCTATGTTAAATGAACTAACTTTTGAATCTTTGATTCAAATGGGTTCATTCCTTTCTGTTTTAGCTTGCATTAGGCCAAGACACATTCATTTTGCCATGTCATAGGATGCATTATATTGTTGCATATTTTCATGTTTTGATTATGTTCGGTGTGTCTTTCGTGGTAGGTTCTGCCTTCGAGGATAACCCCCAATATCCGTCTGAAGGGCAGTACCCTACTACCACTACATCAGGCAAGCAGCCCCATTGATCATATCAATACAATCCCATGTTCTCGCCTCTGCTCTCATTTACTGCACTAAGACAACAACATTTCAAATTGCTGTGTGCTACGGTAGTTAAACCCTTATCCTCTGCATGACCTGTCATTGCCACAGTAACTAGATGAAACCCACTAGCATGTGTAGGACTTGATTGAGCCATGTATGTGTTTCCTACATTGCTATGCCTGCTATGCTTAGAGTTGTGTTAGGTCTGGTTCATCTGGGTGATGGGCTAGAGTGAAATGATTATGTCGATAATGTGAGGGATGTGTTGAACATGTTTTGGTAAAGGCATCGATGAGAGGCCATGTAGGAGTACATGGTGGGTTGTTTCATTGAGGCCGTCCATAAGAACTGAGATCTGTATGCGTGATTTAAGATTCAGCTACTACCACACATTGGGCCCTGAAATATGACCCCGCTCGACTTACTGACCCCTCTCGTCCTCTGTCCAGGAGTTGCAACTAGTTTCTAGTGGTTGTAGGTTATATGTTGGCGGTCGTGCGTAGCACTGACCCTAGGGGTGGGCTATGATGCGGTAGATACACCGTGGCACGGTGTACCGAGTCGCCCATTTGGTGTCTCGGGAACCCTGCACACATCGTTTGGGGCCGTTGAGGACACCCCATCCGGAATTCCTTGCGGATGGAACCTGAATAGGCGATAAACCTGGACTAGAGACTTGTGCGGTTAGTCAGGTCGTGGTCTACACCCACGTCGGTTTTTGCTTGAAGTCTGCCGAGCACATGTCGTGTGCAGACGCTAAGTGGTGGAAACATGTGTGATGAAGTACACCCCTGCAGGGTATAAAACTATTCGTATAGCCGCGTCCGCGGTAAAGGACTACTTGGTTGCCTATATAGTTCATAGACAAGTTAATGGATACTACTAAAAGACTCAAGATAAGTGTGAGTACCGAGGATGGCCCTCTCGTAGGATGACGAGGGAGGATCCCCGGTGGAGTATTGTGTTGGTGATTAGTGGACTCGTGTGCGAAAACTATTTTACTAGTGGTGTCCGGTAGGATAGCTTAGCCAAGAGTCAAAGCTGGCTTGCTGCAATAACTCCACCACCTTCTTGAGAATGAGCATGTATAGTAGGTTCTGATGTAAGACTTGTTTAGTACCTTTGTACTCATGTTTGCTTAATTACTGTTTTCAGACGACAACACCGCCCCCTCCGATGGGTTTTATGTAGATCTCGACGTCGATGAGTGACTTGCCACCCAGGTGGTGATCCTGGCCACGGAGGGCCCTATGTAGATAGACAGGCTTCGAGAAGCCTTCTTTCTTTCTAGTGTCTGTACTCAGACTATTTGCTTCTGCATGTGCTTGTATGCTTGTATGACTTGAGTGTCGGGTCATGTGACCCCTACCTGTATGAACTTGTTATGTATGGCTCTCTGGAGCCTTTAAATAAAGTACTTGAGTTGTAGAGTTTTGTTGTGATGCCATGTTGTATTTGCACATATCGAGCATATTGTGTGTATGATTGAAATGCTTGGTATGTCTGGGATCCGACAATCTAGTTGTTTATCCATGGCAGCCTTTCTTATGGGGAAATGTAGTCTAGTGTTCCTCGAGCCATAGTAGTCTGCTACAGCCCGGTTCACCGGAGTCCTGCTAGCCCAGCACTACTGCTCAGGACAATTGACTGGCCGGCATGTGTTTCACTTCGTTCCTATGTGTGTCCCTTCGGGGAAATTGCACGCGGTGACATCCGGAGTCCTGCCTAGCCTGCTACAGCCCGGGTTCCCCGGAGTCCTATTAGCCCAGTGCTACATCCCAGATTCACTCGCTGATGACCGACATGCTCGATGTGATTCATGTATGTCTGTCTCCATAGGTCTGTGCCGCTTTGGGTTCATGACTAGCCATGTTGGCCCGGGTTCTCCGTCATATGGATGCTAGCGACACTATCATATACGTGAGCCAAAAGGCGCAAACGGTCCCGGGCCATGGTAAGGCGACAGCCGTGGGGATACCATGCGTGAGGCCGCAATGTGATATGAGGTGTTACCGGCTAGATCGATGTGACTTGGAATCGGGGTCCTGACAGCATTGACATCAGAGCCGGACTGCCTGTAGGTTCATTGAGCCAAACTGGTCGATGTCGAGTCTAGAAATGCTTTAGTTATATGTAGGGGAATTGATTGTGGGAGGGAATGTAAGGCTCTTTTACTCCTTTACCTTATGCCCTCTGATCTGTGTCATTCTCTTCTCTTTCTACGTGGGTTAAGGACTAGGCTCTCTTCTTCTGTCAGGTTCACGTGTTACTAATCCGTAGTAGCTTATAGGATTGTTGTTACAAGCCTTAGTACAGTTTCTACTACTTTTAGTATGTTGCCAGTTGAATCAGAACCCTAATATGATGTTGTTGAGTGGTATTGCAAATTGTTGTGGATGTCTCAAATCTTTTTCTGAGCATTTACAGCCATTATTCTATCCAATTTTCCCTAGAAATTCTAATGTCTTTGCATTGTGGTTGTGCTTTCAGATGGCCACTCATGCTCACAACCAAGTGGTTCGCCTGACCCGGTGCCTCGATGTGCCCGGTCATACTGCTATGTTAGTCCGGGTAATGATCGAGACGGGTTACCGTTGGTATCCCGAATACACTGTCGAAGAGCAATTCCGAGACTTTAATCAAAGCCAATATTTCTACACCGTCAGGATATTTCCTTCTTATCCTGGATCTACCGAGCCCCTCCACTCTTCCTATGGACTCGAGGTTACTGTTGAGATGGCTGTGCAGGATGCTGCCTATTCCATGATGACCATCATGCGAGTCCGAACTGGCCTGCTTCGGAACACTCACTTCCGTTATATGCCAGCTTCACTCGCGGGAGCGCAAGGGTATCTCCAGGCTATCTATGTTGACTCCACATGTGAGGACTCACTAACTCGCACCACTGCCGAGATGCTCGAGGATATGGACCAAGAGAATCGGGCCTGGAGACTGGAGCTTTTCAACACTCGTGCTGATCATTGGGCCACTTTGACTCGGTTTGCACCAGCTGTGCAACCTGGATGTATGGATACAAGGGATCTGTATCCTGTGAGATCGGCTCTGCCAGACATGGTGGATTGGCATGATGTGGGAGGCATCACCCCACCCCATGGTCCCTGCAGGCCACCGTTTGTTGGTCCAAGACCACATCCTAGCCCCTATGGTCCACAAGCTCCTCAGGACCGTCTGTTCCCGGATGATCACATTGAACTTCCAGGCTATGGAGGTGACTTCTATGAGGACTACTACGGAGCTGTCTGAGATAGTAGTAGTATCACTAGTATTGTAATAGTTGTATCTCCACTGTCCTGCGTGACTTTTGGAATATGACTTAGTGTGTAATCAATTCCGGAGGTGTAGAAAAATAATGTATAGGAGCTTGGAATGCCTCCGATGAGATGTAACGTCTTTCATCATAGTTGTACTGTAGCCTGGGCTTGTACTAAACTATGTATGGTGTGTATGACCGTTGGTATATATATGGCAGTTCTATATTACCATGTCATACGGATGAACATCTCTGCATTCCGTGTTATCCATTACATTCTGCACTTCCTTGCTAAGTTGTGCCATCCTTATCTAAACCATTGTCTTGTTTTCTCCTAGGATGGCCAACACCCGCAGCAACCCTGCTGCCCCGGATCAGGGGGAAGCCAGTGCAGTTAGGGGTGAAAATCTGCCTCACCCGCCTTCTCTGGCTGAAGTGATGCTGGAGGCGGAAAGAAACAAGCGTGAGACTAACCGCTTGCTGGAGCGGATTGAGAAGAACACTGCACGCCATCAGTGAAATGACTTGGTGTCAATCAATGACTTCATCAAGTTGTACCCACCAAAGTTTAACCATTCCGTCGAGCCCCTCGACGCAGATGACTGGCTTCGCAGCATCACCCACAAGCTACGTTCTGCCAACGTAGCCGAAGCTGATAAGGTTACTTATGCTGCCTATCACCTCGAAGGCCCTGCTAGCCTTTGGTGGGAAAATTTTGAAGCTATGCGCCCGGTCGGACAAATCACTACTTGGGCTGAATTCAGTGAGGCTTTCCGTGAGCATCACATCCCAGAAGGTCTCATAGATCGCAAGAGGGAAGAGTTCTACAATTTCACCCAAGGAAGACTGACTGTGGATGCATATAGTCGTGAATTTGGGAATCTGGCACAATATGCTCCTGAAGAGGTATCCACCGACGCTAAGAAGCAGGCAAGGTTGCGCAAGGGACTAAGCCCTAAGCTTCGCCGCGATCTTCGTCTGCACGAGTGCACCTCCTTTCAGAAGTTGGTCAATAAAGCCATCAGTGCTGAGACAGGCCAGTCTGACTATGACGCTTCACGCAAGCACTCTCGTGATTTTGGCTCTTCATCCAGCTCTAGATCTCAGAAGCGCCGGGTGTGGATTCCAAGCACGGCACTGCCACCCAGGTTCATTCCGATGCCATCCTTTGAGGCGCCTCGTCCCTACCAGCAGTTTGCACCGCCCAAGCCCTATGGTGGCCCCGCTGCTAATGCTGCTCCACGCCCCAATGTTGTGACATGTTTCAAGTATGGAGAGCTGGGTCACTATAGTCGAGAGTGTCCCCAGAACAACAACCCCAATCAGTCTGGAAAGTCCGTAGGGCGTGGTAAGCCAGCGGGAAAGGCATTCTACGCCAAGCCGGTCACCACTGCACGTGGCCATGTCAACTATGTCTCAGCCGAGGAGGCTCATGAGGATCCTAACGTCGTCCTCGGTACGCTCCTTGTTAATTGCCATCTGGCATCTGTTCTTTTCGATACTGGAGAATCTCATTCATTCATATCTGAGAGCTATGCTCGATTGCATAACACAACATTCTGTGACATGCCCATTTCCATGGTAATTCAAACTATGGGTTCCAAATGGCAAACTTCTAGAGTAAGCCATGGGAACGAAATTCTTGTCGATAGACTTGTCTTCCTTGCATCCTTAATAGCTCTCAAGTCCTCGGACATAAACATCATCTTGGGTATGGACTGGATGACAGCTCATTACGCTAAGATTGATTGTGCCACTAGAACCATTCAACTTACTCACCCATCGGGCAAGATAGTCAATGTCTTAACTCGAGTGGCCAAGCGCCAGCTTTACTCACTAAATGCCAACCCCCTTCCAGACCTTGAAGATATTCTGATAGTCTGGGACTTTCCGGATGTCTTTCCCGAAGAACTGCCAGGTGTTCCACCTGATAGGGATGTCGAGTTTGTGATAGACCTTGTTCCAGGAACCATTCCAATTTCTAGAAGACCCTATAAGATGGCACCCTTAGAACTAGCCGAGCTTAAGAACCAAATCGATGAGTCCTTGAAAAAGGGTTTCATCCGTCCTAGTTCCTCTCCTTGGGCTTGCCCCGTCCTCTTCGTCAAAAAGAAGGATGGAACAGATCGGATGGTTGTAGATTACCGACCTGTCAACTTGGTCACTATCAAGAACAAGTATCCGCTTCCCAGGATCAACGATCTGTATGACCAGCTCGCTGGATCCTCTGTCTTTTCCAAGATGTATTTGAGGTTGGGCTACCATCAAATCAAAATCAGAAACGGGGACATTCCCAAAACGGCCATTGTTACTCGTTATGGCCAATACGAGTACATCGTTATGTCCTTCGGTCTAACCAATGCCCTAGCCACCTTCTCTCGGTTAATGAACTCGGTCTTCATGCAGTATTTGGATAAATTCGTCGTAGTATACCTCGATGACATACTCATCTACTCCAAGAATGAAGAGGAACATGCCGCACATCTAAGGCTACTATTGACGAAACTTCGAGAGCATGGCCTTTATGCCAAATTCTCCAAGTTTGAATTTTGGTTGCCAGAAGTGACCTATCTAGGCCATGTAATCTCTAGTAAGGGTATTGCTGTCAATCCCGAGCGAGTTCAAGCCGTCCTTGATTGGACTCCACCTGAGACGGTCAAGCAAGTTCGGAGCTTCCTTGGCTTAGCGAGCTATTGCCGCCGCTTCGTCGAGAATTTCTCCAAGGTTGCTAAACCTCTAACTGAACTCCTCAAGAAAGATAAAAAGTTCGAGTGGACCCCACAGTGCGAGTTTAGCTTTTAGGAACTGAAAAGACGCTTGACATCTGCTCCCGTACTGGTACCACCAGATTTCTCCAAGGACTTTATTATCTATTGCGATGCCTCGCGACAAGGACTAGGTTGCATACTCATGCAAGATCGTCAGGTAATTGCCTATGCTTCACGGCAATTACACCCACATGAGGAAAATTATCCCACACATGATCTAGAGCTTGCAGCTGTAGTCCATGCACTTAAAACTTGGCGACATTACCTCCTCGGTAATCGTTGCGAGATCTTCACCGATCACCAAAGTTTGAAATATATCTTCACCCAACCGGATTTGAATCTTAGGCAACGACGTTGGGTTGAGTTGATCTCGGATTACGACTTAGGAATAACTTACACCCCGGGTAAAGCCAATGTCATGGCTGATGCGCTAAGTCGTAAATCTTATTGTAACAACCTGATGTTACAACAAAGTGAACCACTTCTTCATGAGGAATTTCGTAAGCTTAATCTTTACATTGTTCCTCGAGGATTCCTATCCACCCTGGTGGCGATGCCTAACCTTACGGATCAAATCATAACTGCCCAGAAACGTGATAAGGGCATATCCCGGATTAAGGAAAACATCGCTAGTGGAGTTGCTAAATGTTTTTCCATGGATGAGCGAGGTGTTGTCTTCTTTGAGAACCGCTTGGTGGTTCCCAGGAAACAACATTTACGCCAGTTGATTCTTAAGGAGCTCATGAATCCCCTCTCACCATTCATCCCGGTAGTACCAAAATGTATCAAGACCTACGCCAGAGGTTTTGGTGGACTCGGATGAAGAGAGAAATTGCTCAATACATTGCTGGCTGTGACGTCTGTCATCGTGTTAAAGCAGAGCATCAACGGCCTGCTGGCACCCTTCAACCTTTGGCTATTCCTGAGTGGAAATGGGATAAAATCAGTATGGATTTCATTACTAGGTTTCCCAGGACCAAGAGGGGGAATAATGCCATCTTCGTCGTGATCGACCATCTTTCCAAAGTAGCCCATTTCCTACCTGTTCGTGAGAGTATCATCGCTAGCCAGCTAGCTGATTTATACATCTCCCGAATAGTGTCTGTTCATGGTGTCCCATTGGAAATTAACTCAGACCGTGGGAGTCTCTTCACCTCTCGATTTTGGGAAAGTTTCCAAAATGCTATGGGAACTCGTCTCTCTTTTAGCACCGCCTTCCATCCTCAATCAAGTGGTCAAGTAGAGTGAGTCAATCAAATTCTGTAAGATCTGCTCTGAGCTTCTGTCATCTCATTCAGAATGGGTTGGGAGAAATGCCTTCCATTCGCGGAGTTTGCTTATAACAATAGTTATGAAGCTAGCTTGGGCAAAGCTCCTTTCGAATTTCTCTATGGACGAAAATGTCGAACGCCTCTTAACTGGTCAGAAACCGGGGAAAGACAACTCTTTGGCCCGGATATGATCCAGGAAGCAGAAGAGCAGGTTCGTGTTATTCGTGAGAAATTGAAAACGGCCCAATCTCGCCAAGAGAGTCAATATGACCGCAAGCATAAGCCTATGTCTTATGAAGTTGGCGAGAGGGCTTACCTTCGGGCTACACCTTTAAAGGGAACCCATCGATTCGGTATCAAGGGCAAGTTGGCTCCTCGTTACATTGGACCCTTTCGCATTCTTGCCAAACGAGGAGAAGTCGCCTACCAATTGGAACTACCTTCGCATATTTCTAGAGTTCACGATGTCTTCCATGTTTCTCAACTCAAGCGTTGCTTCGCGGATCCTATCCGTGGAGTGGACCACGAAACGCTTGATCTACAAGATAACCTCTCATATCGGGAATATCCCGTTCGTATCCTTTATCAAGCCGAGTGTACCACTCGACGCCATAATATCAAGTTTCTCAAGGTTCGATGGTCACACCATTCCGAGCAAGAAGCTACTTGGGAAAGGGAGGATCGTCTTCGACTCGAGTACCCCACCTTCTTCCCGGCGGATTCTAAATCTCGGGACGAGATTCGTTTGAGTGGGGGTGAGTTGTCACATCCTAGCTAGTCATGCATTAGAGTGTTGCATCATGTCTACCTTTCATCAGAAACTTGAATTGGGGAAGACAGAACCCCCAGCACCCCCTCTGGAATCAACTAAGGTTTACTAAAAATATTTTCAATGAACCTGAAATGCCCTTCTAAAAAGTTCACTCTCTTTGTCTTGGGTTAGAACCTCTGGAAAAATTGGTGCACATTTTTCTAGGTCAAAAAAGGTCATTTAATTAAATCATATGTAATTTGCATTTGGGAATTTGAATGCTAGTAAATATTTTAAATGCTCAAATAATTCTGAAGATAAGTGTGGGCTGTTGGAAATATTCTAAACAGAGCCTCTGATTATTTTCAGGATTTTTAGAAGTGCCTAGCTATTTTTAATAAAGCCACAAACCTACAGAAAAATACAAAACAGAAATTAAAAGAGAGGGAGAGAACTTACCTGGCCGCAGCCCATCAGTCGGCCCACCAGGCGGCCCAGCGCTGTGCTGGCCCATGCCAGCCAGCTGCTTCGTCCCCGCCAGGTAGGCAGAGAGCTGACGCCGGCGAGCGCGAGCTCGCCACGGCGCAAGCAGCTTGCCGTTTCGCACGCTTGGACGCTGGATAGGCTCCACGTCGCCGCCCCGACCTCGTGGACACCTCACTTGCCCCCCTGCCTCTCTCCCTCGCTCTCCCGCACCATGGCCAACGCAGCTGCCGCCGCACCGCCGCCGCAATCGCGCCCTCCATCGTCCCCGTGCCGAGCCATCGTGTCCAGAAGCTCTACCGCCCTCCACTCCTTCGAGCAAGCCGAGCCCCGAGCGCTCGCTTGCCCCGCAGCCTCTGCAACAACCTCGCCCGACTCCGCCATCACCGGAGATCCTCTTCGTCGTCGCCACCACATCAGCTCGTCCCCGGCCGCGCCATCCATTCCTACGTGACCGCCGTGGGCTCAGCTACCTCCCCATCCTCTCTGTTTGCTTTCTCGTGCACCGAAGAACCTGCACGAAGCTTCACCGCACGCACCACCACCAAGCTCGTCGCCGACGTGTCTCCGCACAACCACCGGCCACACCATCGTGTCCAACACACTCACTGCACCCCCAGGAGGCCGTAGCACCCCTTTGCGCCCCCTGCCGTGCCTCATAACGCCGTTTTCGTGCACGCCCGAACTCCGGCCGCCGCCTGGCTCGACGCCGGCGTCATCTCCGGCTACCCCCGCACACACCGCTTGCTCCACTCGGCGCGCGAGTTCACCAGCAGCACGTAGATGCCCTCCGCCGGCCATTTGGTTGCCGGAGGAGGAATCCCGATGCCCTCCGCCGCGTCTGTCCTCGCAGGTGGCTTAACGCCGGCGGGTTTGACCCGTTGAACTTGACTGGGTGGGCCCAGGTTGACTCCCCTGAGTCTATGACAAGTGGGCCCCTGAGGGAGTCCTGGAATAGGGGGTGCTCGGATGGCCGGACTATACCTTTAGCCGGACTCCTAGACAATGAAGATACAAGATTGAAGACTTCGTCCTGTGTCCGGAAGGGGACTTTCCTTGGCGTGGAAGGCAAGCTTGGCGATACGGATATGTAGATCTCCTACCATTGTAACCGACTCTATGTAACCCTAACCCTACCCGGTGTCTATATAAACCGGAGGGTTTTAGTCCGTAGGACAACATACACATCGACAATCATATCATAGGCTAGCTTCTAGGGTTTAGCCTCCTCGATCTCGTGGTAGATCTACTCTTGTACTACCCATATCATCAATATTAATCAAGCAGGACGTAGGGTTTTACCTCCATCGAGAGGGCCCGAACCTGGGTAAAACTTCGTGTCCCTTGCCTCCTGTTACCAGCCGGCCTAGACGCACAGTTCAGGACCCCCTACCCGAGATCCGCTGGTTTTGACACCGACATTGGTGCTTTCATTGAGAGTTCCTCTGTGTCGTCGCCATTAGGAAGGATGCTTCGCCCAGTCTTTAAAGACGGCACCATTGCTAAGGGAGCTTTGGCTGTCGGCCGAACCCTCCGGTTAGGTGGCTTTCTTATGACCGCCTGTTCGGCTTCTGCGCCGACGATGACCTCTCCAGCCATCGAAAACAATCTTCATGTCAACTCGGAACTCGCCGAGCAGTTAGATCCAATAGAGCTTTCCTCCATAAACGAGCTCTTGGATCGCTTCGCCGCCCTGGGAGTCGCTACGGATTACGACCAGATTGGGCCTAAAACCGATCTGAGAGAGATTAACTCTCCCCAAGTCACCCATCATGTTGCCGTGGTAGAGGACAGTGCGGCGACCCTTCATCTATCTTAAGGACTCGCTACGTCCGGATTCCCGATACCTCCAAGCCGGATACCCGCGGAGGGGAGGATATCACTCAAGAGCTGAACTTAGATTCAGGCGACGGGCTGGATTCATTAGACAACATCCAGGAATCCAAATTTTCGAGTTTAGAAATTCCTCGGCCTCTGAGCCTTAGATGGGGTGAGGCTTCATATTTAATTCCACCCACCCACCCCAACATAAGCGATCTATCCAAAATCAGGCAAGAACCCGATGAAACAGTTCATCATTACTGGGCCAGATTCCTCCTGGTTAAGAATAGGCTAAGGGACTGCCGCGAGCAAGACGCAATCTCAATCTTCTGCAATAATTGCACGGACAAGGGAATACTCAACGCCATAAGTCGCCGTGATATTACACGCTTCGCTGACTTGGCGTCCATTGTACGAAAGTACTGTGCGATGGAAAGCGCCTGGAAAACCGAAATAAAATTTTGGGACAATCCGGCCCTGAATACAAACCCAGTCCGAAATAAAAGGGTGCATCATCACCAGTCACCCGGGTCAAGCACTAAAAAGCAAAAACCCTCTACAGGTCACGGAACCGTACTGGAAGGGTGGCTTAATGGACCCTGTAAAATTCACAGTACAGAGGACGCCACACCAACTCACAGCCTCAGAGCATGTTGGATACTCTGGCAGGTGGCCAAAATTGGCGAAAATCTCCTAATTCCGGAGGCCACAGAAAGCCACCCCAGAGACACCAATATAGTATTAACAGTCTTCGAGACTTTCACATCAAATAATATGCGAAAAAGGACACTCCACAGCCTTGTCGAAGTCTACCAAGTAGCAACAATAAACCCATGGAGTGACTCGGCTATTACCTTTAACGCCAGTGATGAACCTAAATTCTGAACAGCCCAAGCACCAGCCGCATTGGTCCTTAGTCCAATAGTGGACGACGGCAGCGGATTGAACCTCATTTACAAGGAGACTCTTTCAAAAAATCGAAATAGACTGGAACCGCATTGAGCGAAGCAGCACAACCTTTAGAGGAATAATTCCCAGTCGGGAAGCGCGTTGTACAGGAAAAATCACACTAGATGTGGTGTTCGGCACGTCGGATAATTACAGGTCCGAAGAGGTCACGTTCCAGGTGGCTCTGTTTAGCAGCGGCTATCACGCTCTGCTAGGGCGGGAAGCGTTTACAATCTTCCAAGCAATACCCCATTATGGGTACATGAAGCTCAAGATGCCCGGGCCTAACGGGATCATCACTCTCGCTAGTGATCCGGACATAGCACTCTGCGCCGACAACAAGACAGCCGCACTGGCCCTCGGGGCACTATCCGAAGCCCTAGCGGCTGAGGAGCTGACTGCGCTGCGCTCTACGGTGAATAGGGACGATGTGGTACTCGACAAAAGATCCAAGTCCACCTCCTTTAAACCAGCGGACGAAATAGTCAAATTCCAAGTCCATCCAACGGACCCCAATAAAACAGCTTCCATCGGGGCACAGTTAAACCCTGATGTCAACGCCGCATTGCGAGAGTTCCTACGAGAGAACTGGGACATTTTCGCCTGGCACCCTTCAGACATGCCAGGAATCCCACGCAGGCTGGCCGAGCACCATCTTAAATATCCAAACAGGATTCAAACCTGTCAAACAGGCTCTTCGGCGTTTTTCCGAACCTAAGAGACAGACCATGGGAGAGGAGCTAGCAAAGCTATTAGAGGCCGGATTCATCAGAGATATAAAACATCCGGACTGGCTAGCAAACCTGGTGATGGTACCAAAGAAGGACAAATCCTGGCGCCTGTGTGTTGATTTTAAAGACCTTAACAAGGCTTGCCCAAAGGATCCCTTCCCCCTCCCCCGCGTCGATCAAAATATCAACGCTACCGCAGGACACGAGTCGTTGTGTTTCCTCAACGCATATTCTAGCTACCATCAAATCGAGATGGCAGAACTAGACCAAGCCGCAACGGCATTTATCACACCATACGGGCCATTCTGCTTCAACAGGATGCCCTTCAGGCTCAAAAATGCCGGCGCAACATATCAGCGCATGATTCAGACATGTCTGGCAAGCCAGATCGACAAAACAGTGGAGGCATATGTATATGATGTGGTCGTCAAAACAAGACATGTTGAATCTCTAGTAGACGTCTTGAGGCTCACATTTGATAACCTCCGAACATACGACATCAAGCTCAACCCGGAAAAATGCGTTTTCGGCGTTCCAGCCGGAAAGCTCTTGGGCTTCATTGTATTCGGTAGAGGAATTGAAGCAAATCCAGCCAAGATCCGAGCTCTGTCGCAACTGGATATCCCAAAGGACCTCAAACAAATACAAAAGTTAACCGGATGCGTGGCGGCTCTAAGCCGCTATATCTCCCGCTTGGGAGAAAAGGCCCTACCCGTTTACCGCCTCCTTCAGCGCACCGAACACTTCAAATGGACGGACACAGCCACGGCCGGACTCGACGAAATAAAAGCCGTACTGGCAACAAACCCAGTCCTGGCCGCGCCAAACATTGGCGAACCAATGCTATTATACATTGCAGCAACACATCAGGTTGTAAGCGCAGTGCTCGTCGTCGAACGAGAAGCGGACGGACACAAATTCCCCCTTCAAAAGCCGGTCTATTATGTGTCCACTGTCCTCACTCCCTGCAAATCACGGTACCTGCATTATCAAAAGATTGCGTACGCGGTATTCATGGCATCCCGGAAGCTACGACACTACTTTCAAGAGTGTTCAATAACAGTAGCCTCGAAAGTACCACTTAACGTATTATAAACAACTGTGACGCAACGGGCCAGATTGCGAAATGGGCCATCGAGCTCCTCCCGTTCGACATAACTTATAAGCCACGACAAGCCATCAAGTCATAGGTCTTGGCCGACTTCATCGCAGAATGGACGGAGGCCGAACTCCCTAAAGAGTACGGCACATATTCAAATTGGATCATGCATTTCGACGGCTCCAAGATGTTGGCCGGACTGGGGGCTGGCGTCATTTTAACGTCCCCCACAGGAGACACAGTTCAATACGTACTACAGATTATGTACACGGACTGCAACAATGCACCCGAATATGAGGCCCTTCTACATGGTCTCCGGATGGCAGTATCCATGGGCATCCAACGCCTAGAGGTGCGCGGGGACTCGAACCTCGCAATATCCCAAATAAATGGAGACTTCGATGCCAAGGATCCAAAAATGGCAGCTTACCGCAACGCCGTCCGAAAAATGCCAGCTCGTTTCGAGGGGCTTGAATTTCACAATATAGCCCGGGAAAATAATCAGGCGGCAGATGTCTTGGCACGCATTGGCGCAAAACGCGATGTAGTCCCCCCCCAACATCTTCTTGGAAAGGCTGTTCATGCCATCCATAGCATGGGAAGGGGAGCCGAACAATAATAGCCGGACCCAACCGCACTGCCGGACACCGAACATTCTGACACAATCGGAGGCTCTCCCAATGAAATAACACCTTCAGCCCACGTAATAATAGCCGTCATCACCCCGTGGACAGAACCATTCCTCGCCTACCTTACTAGGAAGGAACTCGCCAAGGACCAAAATGAGGCACGCTGCATAGTGCGGCGATCCAAAGCCTACAGAGTCCACGAGGGAGAGCTTTATAAGAAAAGCACTACCGAAGTCCTTCAAAGGTGCATCTCTGAAGAGGAGGGGCGGAATCTCCTAGCTGAAATTCATGCCGGACTCGGCGGTCATCACGCTGCAGCCCGGTCTCTTGTAAGCAAGGCCTTTCGTATAGGCTTTTATTGGCCGACGGCCCGGGCAGACGCTCAGGACATAGTCCAACGATGCACCGGTTGCCAGCTCTTTGCAAACCAAACCCATATGCCACCCACCGCCCTCCAAACCATCCCCAGTACTTGGCCCTTCGCGGTCTGGGGTCTTGACATGGTTGGACCCCTTAAAGGCGGAACCCACAAGCAAAAATACTTACTGGTCATGGTGGATAAGTTCACCAAATGGATAGAAGCCAATCCTGTTAAGACGGCCGAATTCGGACTGGTGATAGACTTTATATCTGGGGTTGTACACCGTTACGGCGTCCCCCACAGCATCATCACTGATAACGGCACGAACTTCACGGCCGACGAGGTAAAACTCTGGTGCAAAAACATGGGCATCAAGCTCGATTATGCTTCCATCTATCACCCACAAACTAACGGCAGGTCGAACGTGCAAATGGTCTTATCATGAGAGGCATCAAACCCAGATTAGTGTGGTCCCTCAAGGAATCTAACATGCACTGGGTAGAGGAGCTCGACTCCGTACTCTAGGGGCTGCGGACCACACCAAATCGCACCATCGGAAACACACCATTCTTTATGGTGTACGGTGCAGAGGCAATTTTGCCTTGCGACATAATTCATGACTCACCTCGAGTGCGCATGTACGAAGAAAGAGAAGCCAAGATCGATCGGCAGGACAGCTTGGACGCATTGGAGGAGGAGCGTGACGTGGCAAAAGCCCGTTCCGCATTCTATCAACAGCAGGCTCGAAGATACCAAAGCAGAGAAGTACGGGCCAAAAATTACAATGTTGGCGAATTAGTTCTACGACTACGGGACAAGAAAAAGGACAAACTCAAGCCCAAGTGGGAAGGTCCCTTCATAATTGACCAAGTCCTGACTGGTGGAGCGTACCGCCTGCGGGATGCATCGGATAACCGACTCGAGCCAAACCCATGGAATGCAGCCCGTCTCTGAAGATTCTATGCCTAGCGCCGTACTCTGTGTTCGTCTCCTTCCTCTGTCCATTTTTATATTTTCTGTCATACATTTCTCTTCTTCTCTCTCTCTCTTATAGCCTCTAAAGGCTCATAAAGTGACGTGCTATCCGCACTCATTAAACCTAGGGGCTTCTTTAAACAGAAGCTTATTCGTGCGGGCTTCATGCCCAACACGTGTGTCACACTTCCGCATGTACCTTTTATTCACCATTATATGCATCGATATGATTTAAGTTTTGGCCAAGCTGGGTGGGCCCAGGTTGACTCCCCTGAGTCTATGACAAGTGGGCCCCTGAGGGAGTCCTGGATTAGGGGGTGTTCGGATGGCCGGACTATACCTCCAGCCGGACTCCTGGACAATGAAGATACAAGATTGAAGACTTCGTCATGTGTCCGGAAGGGGACTTTCCTTGGCGTGGAAGGCAAGCTTGGCGATACGGATATGTAGATCTCCTACCATTGTAACCGACTCTATGTAACCCTAACCCTACCCGGTGTCTATATAAACCGGAGGGTTTTAGTCCGTAGGACAACATACACATCGACAATCATACCATAGGCTAGCTTCTAGGGTTTAGCCTCCTTGATCTCGTGGTAGATATACTCTTGTACTACCCATATCATCAATATTAATCAAGCAAGATGTAGGGTTTTACCTCCATCGAGAAGGCCCGAACCTGGGTAAAACTTCGTGTCCCTTGCCTCCTGTTACCATCTAGCCTAGACGCATAGTTCGGGACCCCCTACCCGAGATCCGCCGGTTTTGACACCGACATTGGTGCTTTCATTGAGAGTTCCTCTGTGTCGTCGCCATCAGGAAGGATGCCTTGCCCCGTCTTTAAAGATGGCACCGTTGCTAAGGGAGCTTTGGCTGTCGGCCAAACCCTCCGGTTAGGTGGCTTTCTTATGACCGCCTGTTCGGCTTCTGCGCCGATGATGACCTCTCGAGCCATCAAAAAGAATCTTCATGTCAACTCGGAACTCGTTGAGCAGTTAGATCCAATAGAGCTTTCCTCCATAAACGAGCTCTTGGATCGCTTCGCCGCCCTGGGAGTCACTACGGATTACGACCAGATTGGGCCTACTACCGATCTGAGAGAGATTAACTCTCCCCAAGTCACCCATCATGTTGCCGTGGTAGAGGACAGTGCGGCGACCCTTCATCTATCTTAAGGACTCGATACGTCCGGATTCCCGATCCCTCCAAGCCGGATACCCGCGGAGGGGAGGATATCACTCAAGACCTGAACTTAGAGTCAGGCGACGGGCTGGATTCATTAGACAACATCCAGGAATCCAAATTTTCGAGTTTAGAAATTACTCAGCCTCTGAGCCGTAGATGGGGTGAGGCTTCAGATTTAATTCCACCCACCCACCCCAACATAAGCGATCTATCCAAAATCAGGCAAGAACCCGATGAAACAGTACATCATTACTGGGCCAGATTCCTCCTGGTTAAGAACAAGCTAAGGGACTGCCGCGAGGAAGACGCAATCTCAATCTTCTGCAATAATTGCACGGACAAGGGAATACTCAACACCATAAGTCGCCGTGATATTACACGCTTCGCTGACTTGGCATCCATTGTACAAAAGTACTATGCGATGGAAAGCGCCTGGAAAACCGAAATAAAATTTTGGGACAATCCGGCCCTGAATACAAACCCAGTCCGAAATAAAAGGGTGCATCATCACCAGTCACCCGGGTCAAGCACTAAAAAGCAAAAACCCTCTACAGGGCATGGAACCGTACTAGAAGGGTGGCTTAATGGACCCTGTAAAATTCACAGTACAGAGGACGCCACACCAACTCACAGCCTCAGAGCATGTTGGATACTCCGGCAGGTGGCAAAAATTGGCGAAAATCTCCTAATTCCGGAGTCCACAGAAAGCCACCCCAGAGACACCAATACGGTATTAACAGTCTTTGAGACTTTCGCATCAAATAATATGCGAAAAAGGACACTCCGCGGCCTTGCCGAAGTCTACCAAGTAGCAACAATAAACCCATGGAGTGACTCGGCTATTACCTTTAACGATAGTGATGAACCTAAATTCCGAACAGCCTGAGCACCAGCCGCATTGGTCCTCAGTCCAATAGTGGACGGCTTTCATCTTACCAAGGTACTCATGGACGGCGGCAGCGGATTGAACCTCATTTACGAGGAGACTCTTCAAAAAATGGAAATAGACTGGAACCGCATTGAGCGAAGCAGCACAACCTTTAGAGGAATAATCCCCAGTCGGGAAGCGCGTTGTCCAAGAAAAATCACACTAGATGTGGTGTTCGGCACGCCGAATAATTACAGGTCCGAAGAGGTCATGTTCTAGGCAGCTCCGTTAAGCAGCGGCTATCACGCTCTGCTAGGGTGGGAAGCGTTTACAATCTTCCAAGCAATACCCCATTATGGGTACATGAATCTCAAGATGCCCGGGCCTAACGGGATCGTCACTCTCACTAGTGATCCGGACATAACACTCCGCGCCGAAAACAAGACAGCCGCACTGGCCCTCGAGGCACTATCCGAAGCCCTAGCGGCTGAGGAGCTGACTGCACTGCGCTCTACGGTGAATAGGGATGATGTGGTACTCGACAAAAGATCCAAGTCCACCTCCTTTAATCCGGCGCACGAAATAGTCAAATTCCAAGTACATCCAACGGACCCCAATAAAACAGCTTCCATCGGGGCAAAGTTAAACCCTGATGTCGACGCCGCATTGCGAGAGTTCCTACGAGAGAACTTGGACATTTTCTCCTGGCACCCTTCAGACATGCCAGGAATCCCACGCAGGCTAGCCGAGCACAGCTTAAATATCCAAACAGGATTCAAACCTGTCAAACAGGCTCTTCGGAGTTTTTCCGAACCTAAGAGACAGGCCATGGGAGAGGAGCTAGCAAAGCTATTGGAGGCCGGATTCATTAGAGATATAAAACATCGGGACTGGCTAGCAAACCTGGTGATGGTACCAAAGAAGGACAAATCCTGGCGCCTGTGTGTTGATTTTAAAGACCTTAACAAGGCTTGCCCAAAGGAGCCCTTCCCCCTCCCCCGCATCGATCAAAATATCGACGCTACCGCAGGACATGATTCGTTGTGTTTCCTCGACGCATATTCTAGCTACCATCAAATCGAGATGGCAGAACCAGACCAAGCCGCAACAGCATTTATCACACCATACGGGCCATTCTGCTTCAACACGATGCCCTTCGGGCTCAAAAACGCTGGCGCAACATATCAGCGCATGATTCAGACATGCTGGCAAGCCAGATCGGCAAAACAGTGAAGGCATATGTAGATGATGTGCTCGTCAAAACAAGACATGTTGAATCTCTAGTAGACGACTTGAGGCTCACATTTGATAACCTCCGAACATACGACATCAAGCTCAACTCGGAAAAATGCGTTTTCGGCATTGCAGCCGGAAAGCTCTTGGGCTTCATTGTATTTGGTAGAGGAATTGAAGCAAATCCAGCCAAGATCCGAGCTCTATCGCAACTGGATATCCCAAAGGACCTCAAACAAATAGAGAAGTTAACCGGATGCGTGGCGGCTCTAAGCCGCTTTATCTCCCGCTTGGGAGAAAAGGCCCTACCCCTTTACCGCTTCCTTCGGCGCACCGAACACTTCAAATGGACGGACGCAGCCACGGCCGGACTCGACGAAATAAAAGCCATACTGGAAACAAACCCAGTCCTAGCCGCGCCAAACATTGGCGAACCAATGCTATTATACATTGCAGCAACACATCAGGTTGTAAGCGCAGTGCTCGTCGTCGAACGAGATGCGGACGGACACAAATTCCCCCTTCAAAAGCCGGTCTATTATGTGTCCACTGTCCTCACTCCCTACAAATCACGGTACCCACATTATCAAAAGATTGCGTACGCGGTATTCATGGCATCCCGGAAGCTACGACACTACTTTCAAGAGTGTTCAATAATAGTAGCCTTGGAAGTACCACTTAACGATATTATAAACAACCGTGACGCAACGGGCCGGATTGTGAAATCGGCCATCGAGATCCTCCCATTCGACATAACTTATAAGCCACGACGAGCCATCATGTCACAAGTCTTGGCCGACTTCATCGCAGAATGGACGGAGGCCGAACTCCCTAAAGAGTACGTCACATATTCAAATTGGATCATGCATTTCGACGGCTCCAAGATGTTGGCCGGACTGGGGGCTGGCGTCGTTTTGACGTCCCCCACAGGAGACACAGTTCAATACATACTACAGATTATGTACACGGACTCCAACAATGCAGCCAAATATGAGGCCCTTCTACATGGTCTCCGGATGGCAGTATCCATGTGCATCCAACGCCTAGGGGTGCGCGGGGACTCGAACCTTGCAATATCCCAAATAAATGGAGACTTCGATGCCAAGGATCCAAAAATGGCAGCTTACCGCAATGCCGTCCTAAAAATGTCAGCTCGGTTCGGGGGGCTTGAATTTCACCATATAGCCCAGGAAAATAATCAGGCGGCAGATGTCCTGGCACGCATCGGCGCAAAACGCGATGTAGTCCCCCCCAAACATCTTCTTGGAAAGGCTGTTCAAGCCATCCGTAGCATGGGAAGGGCAGCCGAACAATAACAGCCCGGACCCAACCGCACTGCCCGACACTGAACATTCTGACACAATCGGAGGCTCTCCCAATGAAATAACACCTTCAGCCCACGTAATAATGGCCGTCATCGCCCCGTGGACAGAACCATTCCTCGCCTACCTTACTAGGCAGGAACTCCCCGAGGACCAAAATGAGGCACGCTGCATAGTGCAGCGATCCAAAACCTATAGAGTCCACGAAGGAGAGCTTTATAAGAAAAGCACTACCAGAGTCCTTCAAAGGTGCATCTCCGAAGAGGAGGGGCGGAATCTCTTGGATGAATTCATGCCGGACTCGGCGGTCATCACGTTGCAGCCCGGTCCCTTGTAAGCAAGGCCTTCCGTATAGGCTTTTATTGGCCGATGGCTCGGGCAGACGCTCAGGACTTAGTCCAACGATGCACCGGTTTCCAGCTCTTTGCAAACCAAAGCCATATGCCACCCACCGCCCTCCGAACCATCCCCATTACTTGGCCCTTCGCGGTCTGGGGGCTTGACATGGTTGGACCCCTTAAAGGCGGAACCCACAAGCAAAAATACTTACTGGTGATGGTGGATAAGTTCACCAAATGGATAGAAGCCAAGCCTGTTAAGACGGCCGAATCCGGACCGGTGATAGACTTTATATCTGTGGTTGTACACCGTTACGGCGTCCCCCACAGCATCATCACTGATAACGGCACGAACTTCACGGCCGACGAGGTAAAATTGGTGCAAAAACATGGGCATGAAGCTCGATTATGCTTCCGTCTATCACCCACAAACTAACGGCCAGGTCGAACATGCAAGTGGTCTTATCATGAGTGGCATCAAACCCAGATTAGTGCGGTCCCTCAAGGAATCTAACACGCACTGGGTAGAGGAGCTCGACTCCGTATTCTGGGGGCTGCGGACCACACCGAATCGCACCACCGGATACACACCATTCTTTATGGTGTACAGCGCAGAGGCAGTTTTGCCTTGCGACATAATTCATGACTCACCTCGAGTGCGCATGTACGAAGAAAGAGAAGCCGAGCTCGATCGGCAGGACAGCTTGGATGCATTGGCGGAGGAGCATGACGTGGAAAAAGCCTATTCCGCATTCTATCAACAGCAGGCTCAAAGATACCAAAGCAGAGAAGTACGCGCCAAAAATTACAACGTTGGCGAATTAGTCCTACGACTACCGGACAAGAAAAAGGACAAACTCAAGCCCAAGTAGGAAGGTCCCTTCATAATTGACCAAGTCCTGACTAGTGGAGCGTACCGCCTGCGGGATGCATCGGATAACCGACTCGAGCCAAACCCATGGAACGCAGCCCGTCTCCAAAGATTCTATGCCTAGCGCCGGACTCTGTGTTCATCTCCTTCCTCTGTCCATTTTTTATATTTTCTGTCTTACATTTCTCTTCTTCTTCTCTCTCTCTCTCTTATAGCCGCTAAAGGCTCATAAAGTGACGCGCTATCCGCGCTCATTAAACCTGGGGGCTTGTTTAAACAGAAGCTTATTCATGCGGGCTTCATGCCCAACACATGTGTCACAATTCCGCATGTACCTTTTATTCACCATTATATGCATCGATATGACTTAAGTTTTGGCCAAGCTGGGTTGCCTGGCTCCTGTGGTTACCCCTACGTTCCCGATTGTTCGGCTAGGTGGTAAAGGGAGCACCTCTGCGATTGTTACTGCCGGGTTAGCCGGACGTGTACCTCAGACTGGGTGAAGCCGAAAGCTAGCTTTCTTAAGGGAATATTCGGTTGGTGAACTAAAGATGATCATTTTTATTTTTATCTATACGCCCACAGATGTTTTTCCTACGTTTCTTTTCGCAGCATGGACATGCACCTTAGGGCATGCCTCCCAGGGAAAGGAACCCCCAACGGAACTATTCTCCCTGGAAGATGTTTCTTACTAACCATGTAATATAACATACCTAGTCGGGCACTTGTCTGTTCACGCCCTAATGAATCCTATGCCTGGTCTCCATGCATTCCCCGGTACCTATATAACCGCATGGGAGTTCGGACACACTCCGGACCGTCAGGTCCCGAGGCTGAAGCGAAAAGGTCGGCCATGACAAATGATCTACAATCCGGCTAGAAGGCATTATAAATTTAAATTAAATTACATAATCATTTTAACTGGTTGTATTCCTCTTCAATACCATCTAACAGGCTATCTAATTTACAGTCCTGCTGGGAATACTTTGCGGCCAACTCTACTTGGCCATATACTAAGCTTACAGGGATCTCTTTCCCATCGGGCCCTACAGGACCGACCTCGGCCATGTGGTTGGGGTCAGCCTTTGCGTACCGCGTCTTCACCATGGCCCAGGCCTCCCTAGCGCCTTGACGGCAGGCTGATATCTTCCACAATCGGAAGCACCGCCGTGCTCCCTTTAGCTTGTCCGCAAGCTCTCCAAGACCTTCGGGCATGGAGACGGATGGCCACAGGGCCTGGGAGACGCCTCGTATCGCCTGCCGAACACGATCGAGCAGTTGCGAGAGCTCGGGAAGAAGGTCACCCGTAGAACCGGGCATCTCCTCTGCTGGACGGCCTATTAGCACACCTACAGACATTGCTCTGTTAGTCGACTTCCCCGCCGAACTTTCTTTCAAAAGGTTCGTTCAAGAACTTACTAAATATGCCGCGCCGAAGCCGCTGATTCTCCTTCATGGAGTCTGACAGCTGGGCACGAACATCTTTCAGCTCGACGCCCAGCTTGGTGTTGGCATCTTGGAGATCATTCTTCTCCCCCATCACCTTTATCATCACCCTCTCACCAGCCTTTAGCTGGCGTAGGAGGTGTTGCCTTTCCGAATTATATCCGGCGCCATCTGCAATTTCATTTGTCAGATTCGCACCAAAGAAATGCTTCGCAAAATACTTATCTTTCGAAGTGTATATTACTAGAGGGGGTCTCCTTAGGCTCCCCTGCCGCGGCTAGTGCAGCCTCCAGTTGGGCTTTGCACTCTTCCAGCTCCTTGGACAGTAGGGAATTCTTTTCTGTAAGAACCTGCATATAAAATGATCCTTAAATCAGTTATTCTATCTGTTTCAAGTCTCAGGGGCTACTGCTATATATATAACTACCAAAATTTTCTTACCCGTATGTCTTTTACATATTGCTCCGTGGCTCTGGCTAGACCATTTTGAGCGGCACGGAGGTGTGCATCTCCCGAGTTGAAGGCATCTAACGCCCCTTGGGAGAAACAAGCGTCTCGAAGAATTGTCCGGCGATGCCTGTGGTTCATGGCACTCTCCACCTCAGAGTTGGTGGCAGACAACCCGTCCACATCCTCCGTCAACGGAGCATCTGGCGCGCGCCTTGCATTCGCCTCCGCCTCCGGACCAGGCTTTGGAGCCTGGCTGGTGGAGGCGTGATTGGCAGCCTCTCCAGGTATAGTCCGGCGAGGTCTCTTTGTCCTGAAGAGAGCACGAGTGTCAATGTGCCTCGAAGGTATAACACCTGGGATAAGGGGGCGCGCCATACCTTTGCGCTGATGCCTCGGTCCGGAATGCACTTCTTTTCGGCCCACGGGGCCCTACGGCCCCTCGTTGGCTTGTCGCCGCAGGTTCGGCCATCCACCTTAAAAACCTCCCCTGCAAAGTTCGGTTGCAATCAGGAAACTGAACATGAGTGGGCGGACACCTATTCGGGGTACTGGGACTTCGATCTCAGGTACTTGGGGCGTCAGGATTAGCCCTGGGTAATCGGCCATAATGGCCACCAAGGCGTTGTCCTCACTCAATTGATAGAACACTCCATCAATCAGCTCCACAGACATGTCCGGTTCCTCTTGAGAGGCCGGGTTGAGGGACCGTCCTTGGTCCTCGGGTTGTGGAGGAGGGCTGCTTATTTCCTTAACACCTCGGCGTAGTTCAGACTGAATATTTAACAATGGGAATACAAAACGGATGGACAATTAAATACGGCCGCTTACCCAGCTCGGGGGATTGTGCATGGAGAATCGACCCTGAGGGTTGACGCGGAGAAATTCCTCCTCTTGTCCCTTATACAAAGTGGACAAGATCTTTAGTAGAGCAGCAGCGGAATCCGGCCCCTTACGACCGTAGCGGGTGGCGTCGTCCTCCCCGTTGAAGTCCCACATGGGGTGGCTTCTATACTGAAGCGGCTGCACCCCCCGCATAATGCATTCGGCCATAACCCCGATCATGGTTAATCCGGAATGGGCTAACAATCTTATTCGGCCCATCAGGTAAATGATGTCCCTATCACTTTCCCTCTGAGGGCTCCATGGGCGCCAGCTTAGGTGCTTCTTTAAGGGAGCACTGTTGAATTCAGGGAGGCCGATCCGGACAGGATCCGGCAGCGGGACGTCTTCTATATAGAACCATTCCGAGGGCCAGTCTTCGGACGCCTTCTTTGGGGTTCCGGACAGATATCCGGTCCCGGCGATGCGCCACACTTCGGCTCCGCCCACTTGATACATTGACCCCTTCATGGAACGGGGCACAAGGCAAAATAGCTCCTTCCACAGTCCAAAATGAGCTTCAACACCCAAGAACAGCTCGCAGAGGGCTACAAAGCCCGCGATATGCAATACTGAGGCAGGCGTGAGATGATGTAGCTGGAGGCCGTAGAACTCCAGCAGCCCCCGGAGAAATGGGTGGATTGGAAATCCGAGCCCCCTTATTAAGTAAGGGACAAGGCACACCCGCTCTCCTTTGGAGGGATTAGGGGCATTCTCTGCTTGCTCTCTGCCATTGTAGACGGCAAGACCGGCTCGAACCGGGACCATATAGGCCGGGGGGGAGAAATCCCTTGGTCTGGAGCGTCACTAGCTCTCTATGCGGGGTGGAATATCTCTCCCAATATCCAGGCTTAGGGCTGGAAGGGTGAGGGGAGGAGTTGCGACGGCTGGCCATGGTGGAATGGACCTTTGTTGGATGCGCTCTGATGAACACTCGTGGAGGGGAGAAGGTGTGGATTGGATCTAAATCCTCGTCCCCTTAAATAGGGCAGCTCATTTATGTGGCTAGGGGTGTGAATGTAAAAACACTCAGACTTTTCATATTCGTTTGACATGTGGGAAGCGACCATTATTGGGCGTAGAAGCCAAGGAGCGCAATATCTACAAGAAACCGGACTTTATTCAAACAGGTGCACAGAATTTGGAGGAGAACCCGCCTTGCAATGCCGAAGACAATCTGCGCGCCGGACTCATCGTCATTGAAGCCTGGTTCGGGAGCTACTGAGGGAGTCCTGGATTAGGGGGTGTTCAGATGGCCGGACTATACCTTCAGCCGGACTCCTGGACTATGAAGATACAAGATTGAAGACTTCGTCCCGTGTCCGGAAGGGGACTTTCCTTGGCGTGGAAGGCAAGCTTGGCGATACGGATATGTAGATCTCCTACCATTGTAACCGACTCTATGTAACCTTAACCCTACCCGGTGTCTATATAAACCAGAGGGTTTTAGTCCGTAGGGCAACATACACATCGACAATCATACCATAGGCTAGCTTCTAGGGTTTAGCCTCCTCGATCTCGTGGTAGATCTACTCTTGTACTACTCATATCATCAATATTAATCAAGAAGGACGTAGGGTTTTACCTCGATCGAGAGGGCTCGAACCTGGGTAAAACTTCGTATCTCTTGCCTCCTGTTACCATCCGGCCTAGACGCACAGTTCGGGACCCCCTACCCGAGATCCGCCGGTTTTGACACCGACAGCCCCCCTCTGCTAATTAACCCAGATTAGTTTTAACTAAATTTAGTTAGTTTAAATAACTGCTGACATGCGGGACCCACTGGTCAGGTTGACCTGGATGTCTCGGTTGACCACTGACGTCACCCTGACGCACTGCTGACGCAATAACTAATTTCTGGATTTATTTTTATATAGAGAATTCTAGAAATTGTTGCAAACATTAAAAAATCATAGAAATTAATCTGTAACTCCAAATGAAAAGATTTATATATGAATTTTGATCAGAAAAATTCAATCTATCCATTGGTAATGGTTTCATGCATGACAAAATAAGTTAACCTTGCTGTTTAAGCAAAATAAGATAATGCACTAATATGGCTATGTTAAATGAACTAACATTTGAATCTTTGATTCAAATGGGTTCATTCCTTTCTGTTTTAGCTTGCATTAGGCCAAGACACATTCATTTTGCCATGTCATAGCATGCATCATATTGTTGCATATTGTCATGTTTTGATTATGTTCGGTGTGTCTTTAATGGTAGGTTCTGCCTCCGAGGATAACCCCGAATATCCGTCTGAAGGGCAGTACCCTACTACCACTACATCAGGCAAGCAGCCCCATTGATCATATCGATACAATCCCATGTTCTCGCCTCTGCTATCATTTACTGCACTAAGACAACAACGTTTCAAACTGTTGTGTGCTATGGTAGTTGAACCCTTATCCTCTGCATGACCTGTCATTGCCATAATAACTAGATGAAACCCACTAGCATGTGTAGGAGTTGATTGAGCCATGTATGTGTTTCCTACCTTGCTATGCCTGTTATGCTTAGAATTGTGTCAGGTCTGGTTCATCTGGGTGATGGGCTAGAGTGAAATGATTATGTCGATAATGTGAGGGATGTGTTGAACATGTTTTGGTAAAGGTATCGATGAGAGGCCATGTAGGAGTACATGGTGGGTTGTTTCATTGAGGTCGTCCATAAGAACTGAGATCTGTATGCGTGATTTAAGATTCAGCTACTACCACCCATTGGGCCCTGAAATATGACCCTGCTCGACTTACTGACCCCTCTCATACTCTGTCCAGGAGTTGCAACTAGTTTCTGGTGTTTTAGGTTATGTGTTGGCGGCCCTGCGTAGTGTTGACCCTCGGGGTGGGCTATGATGCGGTAGATACACTATGGCACGGTGTACCGAGTCGCCCGTTTGGTGTCTCGGGAACCCTGCACACATCGTTTGGGGCCGTTGAGGACACCCCAGCCGGATTTCCTTGCGGATGGAACCTGAATAGGCGATAAACCTAGACTAGAGACTTGTGCGGTTAGTCAGGTCGTGGTCTACACCCACGTCGGTTTTCGCTTGAAGTCTACCGAGCACATGTCCTGTGCAGACGCTAAGTGGTGGAAACATGTGTGATGAAGTACACCCCTGCAGGTCATAAAACTATTCGAATAGCCGCGTCCGCGGTAAAGGACTACTTGGTTGCCTATACAGTTCATAGACAAGTTAATGGATACTATTAAAAGACTCAAGATAAGTGTGAGTACCGAGGATGGCCCTCTCGTAGGATGACGAGGGAGGATCTCCGGTGGAGTATTGTGTAGGTGATTAGTGGACTCGTGTGCGAAAATTATTTTACTAGTGGTGTCCCGTAGGATAGCTTAGCCAAGAGTCAAAGCTGGCTTGTTACAATAACTCCACCACCTTCTTGAGAATGAGCATGTATAGTAGGTTCTGATGTAAGACTTGCTGAGTACCTTTTTAGTCATATTTGCTTAATTACTGTTTTCAGATGACAACACCGCCCCCTTCGATGGGTTTTATGTAGCTGTCGACGTCGATGAGTGACTTGCCACCCAGGTGGTGATCCTGGCCACAGAGGGCCCTATGTAGATAGACAGGCTTCGAGAAGCCTTCTTTCTTCTAGTGTCTGTACTCAGACTATTTGCTTCCGCATGTGCTTGTATGCTTGTATGACTTGAGTGTTGGGTCATGTGACCCCTACCTGTATGAACTTGTTATGTCTGGCTCTCTGGAGCCTTTAAATAAAGTACTTGAGTTGTAGAGTTTTGTTGTGATGCCATGTTGTATTTGCATATATCGAGCATATTGTGTGTATGATTGAAATGCTTGGTATGTGTGGGATCCGACAATCTAGTTGTTTATCCTTGGCAGCCTTTCTTATGGGGAAATGTAGTCTAGTGTTCCTCGAGCCATAGTAGTCCGCTACAGCCCGGTTCACCAGAGTCCTGCTAGCCTAGCACTACTGCTCAGGACACTTGACTGGCCGGCATGTGTTTCACTTTGTTCCTATGTGTGTCCCTTCCGGGAAATGTCACACGGTGACATCCAGAGTCCTGCCTAGCCTGCTACAGCCCGGGTTCCTCGGAGTCCTGTTAGCCCAGTGCTACAGCCCGGATTCACTCGCTGATGACCGACATGCTCAATGTGATTCATGTATGTCTGTCTCCATAGGTCTGTGCCGCTTTGGGTTCACGACTAGCCATGTCGGACCGGGTTCTCCGTCATATGGATGCTAGCGACACTATCATATACGTGAGCCAAAAGGCGCAAACGGTCCCGGGCCATGGTATGGCGACACCCGTGGGGATACCGTGCATGAGGCCGCAATGTGATATGAGGTGTTACCGGCTAGATCGATGTGACTTGGAATCGGGGCCCTGACAGGATCGGCTCATCCAGATCAAGATCATCCCCAACTACACAAGTTCACCAAGCACAAGAACACCTCTCCTCAGGAGGCTGCTCTTCCCTTGTAACTGTTCATCCTCAGCCCAAGAGGCAATCCACCACACCACACTAGAGTATGGTATTACACCACAACGGTGGCCCGAACCAGTATAAATCTTGTGTCTCGTGTTCTTTGGGCTCGTCGAGCTAGGTCGTGAGATTGTGGAGTGTGCGAGCTAGAGAGGGGGAGAGATCTTTGTGCACCCCAGTGTCCGAACCTCAACGGTTTTGCGGAACCCGAAATCCGACATTTGGCACGCCAGGTAAGGGTGCGCTGAAGCCTTCTCTTTCGTCAATCCGCGCTTCATCACTCCACCGACTTCATGGCCGACACTCGCCGGGCCCGCGCTGAGCGCCTGGCCGCCCTCGCCACCAGTGTCGCTCAGACAGCCCCTGTCAGCAGGCCTCCCCGTTGTTCTCCGTCACCCGCCGCCAAAGCCGCCATCGGCCCGGCGGCAAACAAGCAGCAAGCCTCTTCGCTGCACCCCTCCGTGCATAGTTACGGGCACACCGCCACCCCTTCGCTGACTCCAGCCGGCTGATCGTCTCACACTCGTCGCGCCCCCACGGACGCGCAGGCGCTGCTCATGGCATGCGAGCTCCTGCGCTACCGCCCGGTTGACGACCTCTACGAGGACTGGTTGGACCGCATCGCCGAGCTCGTCAGCGCCGCGGAGGGCTCTCCAGCACCATCCCTCTTGTTCCCTTTGCCCGCCCCCGGCTGCGGGCGAAGTGGCTCACGAAGCGCCTCCGCCTCCTCCACAAGAAGATGGCGCCCTCGCATCGAGGAGTGCGGCTCATGGAGCACCTCCGCTTCCTTGAGCGTTAAGACGGCGTCCTTGCTCCAAGGTGTGCGGTCCGCGGCATGCTCCACCGCGTCGTGTGCCCGCGCACGAGGAAAGAAGCTGCCAAGAGGTTCCCCGTCCGAAAAAAAACGCCCCACCGCTCCTAGCACCACCACGTCAGGATTGCTTGCTGCGGCAGGGCCATGCGCCACTAGGTGTGGCCGCACAGGGACACCAAGATCAAGCTCCACCTCCGCGACGGGCCCCAGTGGCCACGGCAGGCTGCCGCGCCTTCACTCCCGAGCTGCGTAGCGTCATCTAGCCAGGCAAGTTCAAGCTAGATCTGTCTCCTTGCTACGATGGCACCCCCGACCCTGTGGAGTTCTTGCAGCTCTACGAGTTGATCATCGAGGTGGCCAACGACGACGAAAAGGTCATGGCGAACTGATTACCCATGGCTCTCAAGGATGGCACTCGCTCATGGCTCCTGAACCTGCCCCCAGGCTGGATCTCCTCCTGGAATGAGATGCGCGACCGCTTCGTCGCCAACATCCAGGGAACTTGCGATAGCCCCTCGACCGCGGGTGACCTCCGCCGCATCAAGCAACAGCCGGGAGAGACCCTGCAAAAGTACATCCAGCGCTTCAACGGCGTGCACATGAAGACCCCCAAGGTGACCGACGAGGCCATCATCTCAGCGTTTTCCGACGGCATCGGCGACATTAAGATGAAGGAGGAGCTCGCCATCCATGAGGAGCTATTCACGACTTTGGAGCTGTTCAACATAGCAACCAAGTGTGCAAGAGCTAAGGAGGGGCGTCTCTCCCTCCTCGAGCTCCCCGCTGCAGATCTAGAGGAGAAGAAGGCCAAGGTCAAGGACATGAAGTGCAAAGCGATGGCCGTACTCGCGGCAGAACCAGACACCAAACACGGCCGAGATCTTCTCGAGTCATCCAAGGGCAGCCATACATTCTACGCCTTCCACAACGTGCGCACCCACAACACCAACAATTGTCAAGGGCTCGGGGCAATTTGAGATGGATGCTTCGGTCGACGCCCCGAGCGCAATGACCGGGGCTACGGCCGAGGAGGTGGATGAGGTGGAGAACATTGGGACGACTGTGGGCCCCACCAGGAGTGGCGCGATCAACCTCGCGAGGACCGTTGGCAGGATCAGCCTCGTGAGGGCACCTCGTGCGACCAGCCTCACGAGGACCGTCCTCAGGGCAACCCTGGTCTCCCTCCGCTGCTGCCATCACCAAGGAGGAACGATGACCACCAACAGGACGAAGGGGCTTGGGGCTTCCAGGAGCCGCGCGCCATCTCCTGCATCTTGGGTGGCGCTCAGGCCCCAGCCTCCCAGCCCATCTTCAAGCAGTTCTGTCGCAAAGTGAATGCAGCTGTCGGTGTCAAAACCAGCGGATCTCGGGTAGGGGGTCCTGAACTGTGCGTCTAGGCCGGATGGTTACAGGAGGCAAGGGACACGAAGTTTTACCCAGGTTCGGGCCCTCTCGATGGAGGTAAAACCCTACGTCCTGCTTGATTAATATTGATGATATGGGTAGTACAAGAGTAGATCTACCACGAGATCGAAGAGGCTAAACCCTAGAAGCTAGCCTATGGTATGATTGTTGATGTGTACGTTGTCCTACGGACTAAAACCCTCCGGTTTATATAGACACCGGATAGGGTTAGGGTTACATAGAGGCGGTTTCAATAGTAGGAGATCTACATATCCGTATCGCCAAGCTTGCCTTCCACACCAAGGAAAGTCCCTCCCGGATACGGGACGAAGTATTCAATCTTGTATCTTCATAGTCCAGGAGTCCGGCTGAAGGTATAGTCCGGCTATCCAAACACCCCCTAATCCAGGACTCCCTCAGTAGCCCCTGAACCAGGCTTCAATGACGACGAATCCGGCGCGCAGATTGTCTTCAGCATTGCAAGGCGGGTTCCTCCTCCAAGTACTTCGTAGAATATTTTGAACACAAAGATAGTGTCCGGCTCTGCAAAATAAGTTTCCACATATTGCCATAGAGAGAATAATATTTATGCCAATCTAATCTGCTGACGTATTCCGTAGCGCGACACACCACGGCCAAGCCTTTATCCGAGTCGTTTCATTATCCCACCTCAGCGCGTTATGCGAGGCGGTTTCCTTGGCACATCTTGTTAAAGCAGAGATCATGTCCCCTTATCCCGGGATTCTCATCAATACGGGCGTGGGTAACCCTACCGCGCCATTGATTACGGCGCTTGGAGATAAGCGAGTTTACCAGGCTGGTGTGGACATGTAGTTGTGTCCACCCATATAAGGGGATTAGGATCCACCTTTTCACCTACGCCTTCTTCCTCCTTCGCCTATCCATTCTTGCGCACTCGAGCTCCAGCGCCCATGTCCGCACTCCCCACCTCAACCTTCTCCAGCCATGTCCGGAGCGGGAGGCATGTGGATGATCTCCTCCATCACGGAGGGACATATCAAAAAGCTGAGGAAGGCCGGATATCTGTCTAACGACATTGCGTACCGGCTCCCCGAAAAGGGGCAGCTCGTCCCCACCCCTAGGCCCCATGAGAGGGTGGTGTTCCTCCCCCATTCCTCCACGGACTGGGCTTCCCTCTCCACCCATTTGTCCGGGGGCTCATGTTCTACTACGGCCTGGATTTCCACAATCTGGCCCCGAACTACGTCCTCAACATCTCGGCGTTTATCATCATGTGCGAGGCCTTCCTCCGCATCCGCCCCCATTTCGGCCTATGTCTCAAGATTTTCAATGTCAAGCCGAAGGTGGTGCGCAGCAACCAGGCAGAGTGCAGAGGCGCCATGGTGGGCAGGATGGCCAACGTCCTATGGCTCAAGGGCTCCTTTGTGGAGACCCTGAAGGGGTGGCAATCAGGGTGGTTTTACATCACCGAGCCGCGTGACGCCGAATGGGTCGCACCCCCCGAGTTCCGATCCGGACCCCCTACGCGGCTCACCTCCTGGAAGGAGACGGGCCTGTATTGGGGTAAAAAAGGAGAGCTGACCAGACTCCAAACATGCATCCAAACCCTGGCGGACAAGAAGCTCAAACTTGTCAACGTAGTCCAGGTTATGCTCATCCGCCTGATCCTCCCGTGTCAACAACGGGCTTTCAACCTGTGGGAGTTTGACCCGGCGCGGCACCAAACTCTGAGCAGGCTCTTCGACACGACGTACGAAGATGCCTGGAAGGTGCTTTTCAAAGGCGCCGAGGCTCCCGCATACGCTACCGAGGATCACGGATTCAGTGCGCAGTGTCATGCTCTCGTGGTAAGCTGTTTTTTTCCTTCTACAGGGTATCAGTTTTTCATAGTTTGACAACATGCGGGATCTAAGCTCCCTTACCTTTGACAGGATTGGCAGGTGACGTCCGGACAGATCAACTGAGTTTATGGGCTAAGTTGGGGACTAAACTGCTTTTTAGTACTACTTGTCACCCCAAACTGATGGACAAACTGAAGTAGTCAATAGAACATTGTCTACTATGCTTAGGGCTGTTTTGAAGAATAATAAGAAAATGTGCGAAGAATGTTTGCCTCATATTGAATTTTCTTATAATCGTTCATTGCATTCTACTACTAAGATGTGCCCTTTTGAAATTGTGTCTGGTTTCCTACCTCGTGCACCTATTGATTTGTTGCCTCTTCCATCTTCGGAGATGGTTAATTTTGATGCTAAACAACATGCTGAATTGATTTTTAAAATGCATGAGTTAACTAAGGAAAACATTGAGCGCATGAATGCTAAATATAAACTTGTTGGGGATAAGGGTAGAAAACTTGTTGTGTTTGCACCTCAAGCTCTTGTTTGGTTACATTTGCGTAAGGATAGATTTCCTAATTTGCGCCAATCAAAGCTAATGCCACGTGCTGTTGGTCCTTTTAAGGTGTTAGAGAAAATAAATGATAATGCATTAAAACTTGAGTTGCCTACGGATTTTGGAGTTAGTCCCACTTTTAACATTGCAGATTTGAAGCCTTATTTGGGTGAGGAAGATGAGCTTCCATCGAGGACGGCTTCATTTCAAGAAGGGGAGGATGATGAGAACATCAATACCATTGTTACACCCACATCCCCTGCCACTATACATACTGGACCAATTACTAGAGCTCGCGCACGCCAATTAAATTATCAGGTACTTTCGTTTCTTACTAATGATTCTAATGTTCATGAGAATATGATGCTTCAAAATTGGATACATTTTTTTGCTTACAAATGAAGGGCCTGGCATGGATAAGAGGGATGAACACTGGAGCAAGACCAAGCATGGAGATGATGGCATGTGCAAGGGGATCTAGAACGGAGTTACAAGTGATGATTTCAGGACTTTGAAGCCACCATAAGGAGTGCATGAACCTTGAAAGAAATATACAAGATGCCACTTCATAAATTTTTTCCAGAGGCTATTCTAGGTGCTACGTCACCTTATTATTGGGCCAGGCACATGTATTGTCGAAATTCTTAAGTATAGGTTGTTTTTAGAGTCCGTATGTGTGGGGAAACAAGAGTTAGGGTTGGTTTCGGACCCCTCCTCCAAGGGCCACGAAATTTCCCCCTCTTCCTCCATATATACAGCCCTTAGGGCGTCGTTTAGACTTTGAATTTTGTTTAGATTAAAGTTCGCCATAGCTGCAACTTTGCGTACTTTGTTTGTGTTCAACGACCAGACAAAGGCATCACAGAACCCCACCTTTGATCAATAAAGCTTTCCTCTTATATTCGCAATATCCAGATTGCAATCTTAGTTTCTTGCCTGTTCTTCGTTTGCCTGCAGGAAACAGATCTTCGTGTTCAGGTTGATCGTGCTCTGGCGTGGTCAATAACCTCACGGAGTTGGTTTAGCGATTGTTAAGGCACGACGTCCTCACACGTTCGTAGTCGGATCGTCAAAGTCGACTTCCTCCAAAATGATAGCCACCATCTCATCGAAAGACGGGACACCTTTGCCTCTATCACTCAGCGCGACAACTACCACACCGAGCTTGTCGACGTGGATGTTGCCCACATCCACCTGCCGTACAATGCCATCCTCGGGTACCCAGCGGTAGCCAAATTCATGGCAGTCACCCACCATGGCTACAACATCCTCAAGATGCGGGGAAGCGGCGGAATCATCATAGTCCCCTGCGAAGAAAGATACGCGGTGTGCTCCCTCGAGCGCGCCTTCCAAGCTACGCCAATTGAAGACCCTGATAGCACGGGTGCGTAGTACCCTCCTAGGGCCAACCCCAAGAAGAAGAAGCAGCTATTCTGCACTGGACCTCAAGGGAGAGGCACTTCTAGCGGCGCCACCTCAGGATCTGCGCCCGCGCCTGGCGCGCCTCCCTCCCTCGCGTAGGGAGGCGCGCCCGGCGCCGTCCTTGGGCAGGGCTCGAGGGTTCTCTTCTGGAGGGCCTCAGACCTGGCCAACATCATGAGGGATGCGCTCGAGCATGGCATGGAGGCGTGCTTCGCAGCACGTTTCCCTCAGGAGGATACCGGGCGAGGAGTGCCCGGTTCTCAGGAATTCATCACCAAGGCCACCCAGGAACTTCAGGAAGCAAGAGCCATATGCGGCGACCGCCGCCCACCTGGCGCTGCTCCCCACCCAGGCAAGGGTGGTGAGCTGCGCGTCTGCATCGACACCCCAGGGCTCAATAGGGCCGCATCTCAGGAGTGCTTCTGCCCTTCGCATGCTGGCCGGTGTGAGGGTCCGCCTCACAGCTACGTTCGCATGCCATTCAGCCTGCCGAGCGTGGCTGCCACCTTCTAGTGCAATCTACGGAGCATCCTGGCAGGTCAGGAGGCCAGGCATCACGCAGTCCTGGCGGAGACGGAGACGGTCCTTAGGAGGCCACCCGAGCCTCCAGAGCCTCCCGAGGCTCAGGGCCTTGATGGCTCATGCAGAGCGACTTCTTCGCTACGCGTCTTCAGCTACCCCAACACTCCTTCGACAACCAAACCATGTGACATCTTTCCAAGTTCATTCAGGTGGGAGCGCCCCCTGGGATGCATCAATCCCAGGCCACGTGGGTCAGTCCCTATGGCATGTATCTGCTTGCATCTTTAGTTCACCTTGCTAGGGGCGCCCCTTGAGCTGCATCATCCCCAGGCCGTTCGGGTCCGACCCAGTGGCATGTATCGTTCTCACATTTACCTAAGCCAGTTTGCTTCTCATGCATAATCTATCTATGGTTATCACCTGCTTGATTGTCACCACCATGGGAGCCGCGCGTCAATCGTCTTTCTCAGGATCCTTCGCATAAGAAGGCTAGGCACAGTGTCTGTGCTCGGGCCCATCCCTGAAGCATCGATAAATCCAACGGCTGAGCTCTGTCTGGCGGGCCGGCCCCATTCACGTCACCTCCTGGGGTCGTTGGTGCTTAGCCTTCTCGTGCGATAACCTCAGGAAATTCATTCAGCGCAGGTTTTCTAACCACCTCGCGGGAAGGCCACAACCATCAAGAACCAAGACCAGCCGCAACCCGCCTTGAGGTTGGGCCTCGTGAGTCCCACGCTGGCTCACGAGTGCCAAGACGCGGGACTCACGAGTGCCAAGACACACCTCGTCTAGCCGTGCCGTGCAAGCCACGTGTCAGGGCGGGGCCCCGGGGGCTCTCCGCAGTAGGGAGTCCCCTCGCACGTGCTAGTGGAAGCACCATGCTCCGCGCTAGCAGTCGACACTGCCGAGGAGCGGTTATGCCCGTGCAAGTGCGGAAGCACTATGCTCTGCGCTGGTGATAAACAACTAAGGGCGGCCTCACGACCGTATCAACCTCAGGGAGCCTTTGAGCTCGGTGTCTAGCCCCACTGCAACACCTCCCCTCGGGAGAGTCGCGCGAGGGGGCTGGGCACGGGGGCTACGCTCGGGTCACGCCCAAGCATACGCCACCCTGCCAGGTCCCTTGGACTTGGTTGTCGCGTGCCCTCCCATGCGGAGCCAAGGTATGAAGGTCGTTTGAACGTCAAGGGGGACTCCTGACCATCGTGACTCAGGAGCCTAACTGCCCACGTAGCCCCTCACTCCTTGGTCCATCCTGGTGATCCGGTCGGCCCAATGGCGGTTGAGGTATGTGCGGGGTCGGGCCCTGCCGACGGATAACACTAGGCCTACTTCTAGATCTCCTTTCTATAGGTTGTTTGCGCGTCATGGGGGACTCCTGAGCATCGCGACTCAGGAGCCTGACTGATCACATAGCCCCTCACTCCTTGGTCCGTCCTGGTGATCCAGACGGCCCAACAGTGGCTGAGGTATGCGCGGGGTCGGGCCGTGCAGACGTAGAATGTAAAGCAAATGGAAAGGAAATCGTAGAATTTCAAAGCAAATATTACAAGACATATTTTCCCCCTGAAATCAAACGCAAGTTTAACGGCTCCACGAGGCATGGTGCATATTGCAGAAATCAAAACAGGAAAGGAGCCGCCAGGGGGTTGCCCCTTTATCCCTGGACACCGCCGTCGCCCGGAAGGGATGCTTCTTCGCCAACGGCATCGCCTTCACCTGCACCACCAGCCGGAGTTGCAGGATCGGTAGCACCGCCGGTCGGGGGCGCGGGAGCGAAGGCGTGGAACCTCTTCAGCAGGGCCTCCACCCGACCCTTCACAGCGGTAGTTGCAGCCTCGCAATGCTCGTCTTTCACAGGCTCCTGCAGCTCGTCAAGGCGGGTGGCAGGATCGCCGAGATGGAGGTGGCTGAAGACGCGCATCAGCGCGGCTGAGGAAAGAACACAAGCTTCTTCCTCTGCCATGGGGCCGATACCGCTCACGACGTCCTGAAGCACATCAACTAGAAAAGGAAGCAGCTGGTTGGGGCCCTCGTCGTTGCCAGCCAGCGGCTCCTCCAAGCCCTTCTAGTAGAGAGACTGCAGCGCCGTCAGAGCCCTCTCTTCAAGAAGCTTGAAGGCCGCGCGGTCTTCAGCCAGGACCTTTGCCTTGGCGTCAAGCTCGGCTTGCTCCGCCTTCAGCTTCTGCTCCAACTCCTCCAGCCGGCTGCGCTCTGTGGCCTGCGCTTTCGCCAACTGCTCCAGTTCAGCGTCGTGATCCTTGACGGCGTCCTCTCAGGCCTTCATCTTCTCCTCCTCCGCCTTGCGGCCTCGGGCTTCTTTCGCGTGCTCCCTTCGCACAGTCTCCAGCTCGGCTGCCAGCGACTGGCGGCGGTCCTAGGCGGCCTCGGCATCCTTCAACGCCACCTCGGGGGTGTCAGTGTCAAAACCGGCGGATCTTGGGTAGGGGGTCCCGAACTGTGCGTCTAAGGTCGATGGTAACATGAGACAGGGGACACAATGTTTTACCCAGGTTCGGGCCCTCTCTATGGAGGTAATACCCGACGTCCTGCTTGATTGATCTTGATGAATATGAGTATTACAAGAGTTGATCTACCACTAGATTGTAATGGCTAAACCCTAGAGTCCTAGCTTGTATGGTTATGATAATGTCTATCTCCTCCAGACTAAGTCCTCCGGTTTATATAGACACTGAGAGGATCTAGGGTTACACAAGGTCGGTTACAAAGAAAGGAATCTAGATATTCCGTCGCCAAGCTTGCCTTCCATGCCATGGAGAGTCCTATCTGGACACGGGTGTAGTCTTCGGTCTTCGTATCTTCACAACCCATCAGTTCGGCCCATGGCTAACAGGCCGGATGCTCGAGGACCCTTAGTCCAGGACTCCCTCAGTAGCCCCTGAACCTGGCTTCAATGACAAGGTATCTGGCGCGTAGATCTGTCTTCGGCATTGTAAGGCGGGTTCCTCCTTCCGAACTCCAAGGTAGTCTTTGGATGTATTGAACGTGTCCGGACCTGTAACACACACACCACACACAGCCATAGAGAGAATATAATATTCCACAAGTCCCATTTGCTGACATCTGCTCGGTCACTATATCGAACTGTTTTGTCTGCCATCCCGTGTTTCGAGATGCGATTTCCATTGGCACGTCTTGTCAAAGCAAAGATCGTGTCCCCTTATTGCGGGATTCTCATCAATACGGGCGTGGGTAACCCAACCGTGCCATTTACACAGCCCTTGGGAGTAGGCGAGTGGGGAGGCGTTCAATATTTACTGCCTTTATAAGGAGATAAGAATCCCTTTTCTTCACCCATGCCTTCTCTCTTCCTCTGCCCTTCCACTCTTGAGCTCCAGCGCCCAAGTTTTCATCTTCTCCATCTCGAGCAAGCACTCAACCATGTCCGGGTCCGGAGGTTAAGGCAAGTGGATGGCCTCCTCCCTCCAGGAGTAGGTCATCGCCGAGCTTCGGGCGGCCGGGTACCTGGCGAAGGGAATCACCCACTGCCTTCCGGCCCAGGGACAAATCGTTCCCACGCCGAAGCCCAACGATAGGGTAGTATTCATCCCTCATTTCCTCTGCGGGTTAGGATTTCCACTCCACCCCTTCGTCCGCGGGCTGATGTTCTACTACGGGATAGACTTCCATGATCTATCCCCAAACTCCCTCCTCAACATCTCGGCGTTCATCGTCGTGTGTGAGGCCTTCCTTCGCATCCAACCCCACTTCAGGCTGTGGCTCAAGGTCTTCAATGTGAAGCCGAAGGTGGTGGATGGCCAGCATGCGGAGTGCGGAGGTGCCATGGTGAGCAAGCTGGCCAATGTCTCCTGGCCGAAAGGCACTTTCGTGGAGACTGTAAAAGAATGGCAGAAACATTGCTTCTATATCACAGAGCCCCGCGGCACCACCTGGGCCGCAACTGCCGAATTCAACTCTGGTGCTCCCATGCGACTCACTTCCTGGGTCGAGAAGGGCCCCAACTGGTATTTTCCAGACGAGCTGACAGCGCTGCAAATGCGCATTCAAAGCACGGTGGATAGAGATATCAAACTCGTCGATATAATCCAGGTGATGCTAGTTCGTCGGATTCTTCCATGCCAAAGCCGAAGCCGCCCTCTATGGGCGTTCAATCCAAAGAAGCACCATACCCCGTAGAGGCTCTTCGAAACCACTCACGAAGATGCCTGGAGGTTGCTTTTTAAGGGCAACGAAACACCGCCCACCACAGATTTGGACCACGGGCATGACATCAACCACCTCACCGACGAGGTATATTATTCTTACTGCATCCCTTACTTGCTTGTTTCAATGATGATGTCTAAGCTTTTATCATCATCGATTCTTCAGGACTGGATGGAGAGGGCGAAGCTGATCCAATGTCCGGCTCCGCTACCTGAATAACCAGTCATCCCGCATTTAGCGAAGATGCTGGTGCCGGCGCCCTACAAGGCGCCGGAGAAGAAGGCCACAAGGAAGGCCAAGGGGGTCCGGAGTGGTCCCACCGCAAGGGTGCTTCGGACGCAATGTCCGAAGACAAGACTCATTCCTCTGCTGCCGAAGACGACGACGATGAGGAGGAGGAGGAAAACAACCCTCCCCCTGATCAGGGGAAGACGAAGAGGGTGGCCTCCACCATTCTGGAGGCGGAGGCGCCCAAGAAGGGGAAAGGCCCACTCATGGGCAGCTCCACATGGGACGTTGAAAGCAGTCCGGAGCAACGCCCCCTCACTACACCGCGGGCCGCATCGTATGTGCTAAGACTTATATCCGGCCATAAAGTTTATCCTCCTCATTGTATTGACATGATTAGTTATGTCATTGTAGTCTAGCCCACAACAGCTCCCCGCGATCCTCGTCAAGAGGCTCGCTGGATTCCGTGAAGATGGCCAGTGATTCACCGCAAGCCGCTCACTCCCCCAAGACCAAGGACGATGCGGAGGTGCTGTCCCAAAGGACTGTTCCAGGCGGGGGACTGGCTCAGGAGGCGCCAAAAGGCGAAACCGCCATCGCCGGACACCAAGGGGAATCAATCCCCATGGAGACTGGTGGGAGGGCCGTATTCAGTTCGGCCCTCAGCCGGACTCAATTTAGGAGACTGATGCGGCTCTGGAATCCGGCACGCAACCTCCTTCAAAAGAAGGGGGGTGCCTATTCCGCCGATGACCCCTGTCCAACCAGGGGCACCGGATAATCTGCTGGAGGCGCTGCGAGGTGCTTCCATTGTGGATGAGCACCGTGTCCTTATGGGCACAGTAATTGAAAGGTTCACTCCGCCAAGAGCGGACTAACCGAAGCCTGCAGCAGCCTACTGACAGGTTTTGAGGTAAGCGACGCAAAAAAGAGAAAATCCCAATGTAGACAGTAGCCCATGAGACACTATCCAGTGTTCGTAAAGAAAAAGCCGGACAGAGGATCAATATCCTATTGCAGGAAACTAACTAAATTTTTCTGAAATGTAAAGACAGGCGTCGATGTTGGCCGCAGCCTCGCATACTACCGAAGTCTCCGTACTGAAGCAGAAGCTGGCGGAGGCCGAGGAGGAGTCAGGCCAGGTGAGGAGGCAGCTCCAGGAAAAACAAGGTAAGTAATAACCTGTTATGTATTCGAAAAAAGAAAAATGATATGCAATGACCAAAATGCCATGATGTGTATAGAGGCGATGACCAAGGTCGAGGCCCTGAAAAAAGCCCTGGTCGAAGCCGAAGGGAAGGCTGTCAAGGAGCAGGCCGCTCAGAAGAAGCTCAAGGCCCAGGTCAACGAGGTCCAACGGGAGCTCGAGGACACGGTGAAGAATTGCGAGGCCTTGGAGCGCGATGCATCGGTTCAAGAGACCGAACTCGCCAAGGCTCGTCAGAGTGCGGAGGCAGTCTAGAATGAGGCCCAGGGCACCCTCCGGGAGATCCAGGAGGCCAGGAAGATCATGGCGGGTAAGGCATTCAATATGCAAAGCAAGAATGTGAAGATGAAATATCATTTACTAAACCGGATTCGGAGTTCTCTAGGGGCTTTTATTGATCTACCATGCAGTGTGGCTGACGCCGCAGAGTTCTTCCAAGCCGAAGAAGGGAGCTCCACGAAGAAGCTGTTTTGGTCGCAATATCTCACGCCAGAACATCCGGTGCCCTTCAGCGATCAGCTAAAACAGCTGGTCAAGCTACATAGGATGGCCGAACTGGCCATGAAGGATTTAATAATCCGGTTGCGGCTAGCCGAAGCTATACCTGGCAGTTACTTTGGCCTCGTGAAGTGACTGATGGGTGCCTGTCCTCGGCTATACGTCATCAAGTGGTCCGTCTGCATCGAGGGTGCACGTCTGGCCTTCTCCTATTGCAAGGTCTGGTGGGCGAAGCTGGACGCTGTCAAATTAGCGACCGAGGGGCCGCCGGAGGGCAAGGAGCACCGCACACCTGAGCGATACTTCGGCGATGTCTTGGAGGGGTCCCGCATTGTTGCGGATCATTGTGCGAAATACACTATATTTGAATGAATGGATTCGAGCTCCCTCTACCTTGTATGATAAAACAAAGTGATTGTGCAATATAATGCTGGTTATGTTTTTAAATTTTTACTTCCTGTGCGGCCATGTTGTATGAAATCTGAGGCTTAACCAGTCGACGGCTTCTGCCCCCACGTAGGTAGTATGGGGGTGTTCCGGATGGAATCTAAACAATCTTGATAAAATTAGATGGTCCTTGAAGGAGTTGTTTAGAGCAACGAACCAGTCAGCCAGTCTATGCGGCTGTAACGCCCTCACTTAGCCATAAGAGTTAAACAATAAAAACATGGGCGCAGCCCCTAGTATCTGAACTAGAGTGCTATAAGCGTCTGATCCGGAAGTACCAATCCTTCGCATAATGCGGAAGAAAACTCCAATGAATTGTAACCTCCGAATAGCTGACCGGCTCTCGCCGCATCATGACAGTCAGTTTTCAGATTTCTCTACTGAGGTGCTCCTTTGGATAAACCAAGGCACAATCATAGTAGTTCTCCATTTACTACCTTAGCCGATATAGCGGAACGTAAGGTAGCAAGCACAAGAGTCGGGCAACCCAACTATTGACCAAAGACATGATTCGAAGACAATGCATATAATGCTAAATTCGGAGTGCCGAACAATACTTATAAAATGTGTTCGGACTTTTGTTGCCGCAATGTGGGGCGCTATGAAGCCCCTGGCAAACATCACACGTGCCAAAGTGTACGGGTGCTACCTGATAGGGATACCCATAGGGAAGCTGAGAGAAAAAAGAGGAAGAAAACAGAAAAGGTGCAAAGGTGAAAAGCTGGGTTCCAAAGCTCCAGCCGCTAATTGTTCTCATTGTAATTTAATTAGTACATCAAGGCGCATTAATATAGGTAGTGCGATAAGCAACATGCTATTTAACATGCTGAAACCAAGGGAGAACTGCATGCGGGTCCTGAAAAATAGGTAGAGTTATCGTTAACGGAATCACCTAAAAAGTCCCCCATATGTCTGCGTTTCTCACCGTCTCGATGTGTTTATCCTTCAAGAGGACCGATAACCAGACCGCCAGATGGGGCCTGTGGGATTGAGTCCTGAAAAGGAGACAAGTAAAAGTGAAAGTATGTGTGTGTCCGGTGTCCCGTTGATCCATACTATGGACCACAATCTAGCTATGCCTCCGTCGATGCCCATGGGATTTTGAGTGTGTAGTTATGTACGGGCGGCACGAATGCCACCACTTGATCGGGGCTGAGACGGAGGCTGGATTGCTAGTCGAGCTCCTGATGAGACGGGCTCTCCTGTTGCAGAGTAGTTCGGACCGTCTTAACGGTGTCCGTGGGCTCGACAACCGAATTAAGGTTCTGCTTGAGAAGGCCGCTCTGTACTTCTGCTACTAAGGCAGCTGTATGCTCTTCTGTACGGAGGGAGCGTTCCGTATTTCCATTGCCTGTTATGACGCCACGTGGACCGGGCATCTTGAGCTTGAGATAAGCATAGTGTGGTACTACGTTGAATCGAGCAAACGTAGTTCGTCCGAGTAGTGCGTGATAGCCGCTGCGGAAGGGGAGGATATCGAAGATTAAATCCTCACTTCGGAAGTTGTCCAGAGATCCGAAGACAACCTCTAGTGTGATTGAGCCCATACAGCGGGCCTCTACACCTCGTATGACTCCTTTGAAGGTAGTCCTGGTGGGCTTGATCTGTGATGGGTTAATGCCCATTTTTCGTGCTGTATCCTGATAGGGCAGATTGAGGCTGCTACCTCCATCCATAAGGACGCGAGTCAGGTGGAACCCGTCAATTATTGGGTCTAGGAACAGTGCGGCTGAGCCACTATGACGGATACTGGTCGGATGATCCCGGCGATCAAAAGTGATCGGGCATGACGACCATGGATTAAATTTTGGGGCGACTGGCTCTATCGCGTAGATGTCCCTGAGCGCACGCTTGCGCTCCCTCTTGGGGATGTGGGTAGTGTATATCATGTTCACCATTTTGACCTAAGGGGGAAACTTCTTCGGTCCCCCTTTGTTCGGTTGCTGGGGCTCTTCGTCATCGTCCTCGCTTTGCGATCCCTTTTCCCTGTTCTCAGCGTTTAATTTGCCGGCCTGTTTAAAAACCCAGCAATCTCTATTTGTACAATTGGGTGGTTTGTCCGGGGTGCCATGAATCTGGCACGGACGATCAAGTATGTGGTCCAAGCTGGATGGGCCTGAATTTTTCTTTTGGAACGGCTTCTTCCGCTGACCGGACTTAGAGCCACTGAATCCGGCATTGACCGATGTATCATCGGTGTTGTAATTGTTGTTTCGATGCTTGTATCTGTTGTGTCGAGACTTGTCTTTGTTATTTTTAACTTCACGGGTGCCAGCATCGCTTCCATTGTTTTTGCTACGGGCCAACCAACTGTCCTTGCCCGCACAAAAGCGGGTCATGAGTGTCGTGAGGGCCACCATGGATTTTGGCTTTTCTTGGCCAAGGTGGCGAGTGAGCCATTAGTCGCGGATGCTGTGTTTGAAGGCTGCTATGGCTTTGGCATCCAGGCAATCGACGATTTGGTTCTTTTTAGTTAAGAACCTAGTCCAGAATTTAATGGCGGACTCTCCAGGTTGTTGAACTATGTGGCTTAAGTCATCGGCGTCTGGTGGCCGGACATATGTACCTTGGAAGTTGTCGAGGAAGGCTTCTTACAAGTCCTCCCAGCTGCCGATAGAATTTTCAGGCAGGCCGTTTAAACAGTGCTGAGCTGGCCCCTTGAGTTTTAACGGTAGGTATTTGATGGCTTGGAGGTCATCGCCGCGGGCCATATGATTGTGGAGAATGAAGTCTTCATCCATATCACGGGCTCCGTGGTTCCATCATATGATTCTATATTCACGGGTTTGAACCATTCTAGGAATTCATGATCTATCACATCATCAATGAAGCAATGAGGGTGTGCGGCGCCTCTATATCGGGCCATATCGCGACGTAGCTCTAATGGAGTCCGTCTGCGGTTTTCATCCCGCGCATGACTAAGTTTGTCACGTCCGAATAGGTGGCCGTCGTCGCGTGTCGAGGCACGCCCTTGCGATCCGTAGATTGATCTGGTTTGTTCGGCTTTATTGTTCAGGTTTTGCCGGAGGTCATATGTATGGCCATGGGCTAATTTACCTCTACCTGTGCGATGAGGCGGGGCGGGCTGGTGTTTGGCGTGAATTTCTGTTTTGTCCCGACCACGTGGTGGTCGGTCAGCCGCATTATATGATGGTGGTATGTATTCCGGCGCCTCCTCTTCAAACTGAGGGAGCATTTTGCGCTTTGGGGAGCTTTTGTTTGGGCGCTTGAGACCGTATTCTTCGGCTGCTAGGACATCGGTCCATTTATCATTGAGCATATCTTGGTCAGCTTAAAGCTGCTGCTACTACTTTTTCAGGCTCCTTGCAGTGGCTATTAGCTGCGTGCTTGAAGCGCTCCTGCTCAAGAGGTTCCTCAGGCACGATGAAATCGTCGGTGCCGAGGCTCACCTCATCCTCAGAGAGCGGAAGATAACTTCCATCCTCTGAGTCTTCGTGCGTGGCCTGTTTACTAGGGCTAACCTTCCCATCTTCCCGTTCATCTTGTTCATTAGCTGTTTCAACGGGGTCTTCGTTGTCTTCGACACCTTCTGGAGTGTTATCTTCTCCTGTGTCAGTGTTGCTGTCTTTACTGCGGCGTGACTTAGAGCGGCGCCGCTGACGCCGGCGTTTGGATTGTATTTCGGAAGGTTTATCCTTAGCTGGATCTTCCTTGTCATCGTCGCTATTCTCCTTTGGTGCATCCACCATGTATACATCATACGAGGAAGTGGCCGTCCATGTATACATCATACGAGGAAGTGAACGGCGGGTTCTGGGCCTCTTCTTCTCCGGCATCGTCGTCCATATCGTCGATGTCCTCGGAGTCGTAATCAAGTGTGTCGGTCAAATCCTCGACCATGGCTATGAAGTGGGTGGCGGGTGGGAAGAAAAATTCTCCACCGTCAGCCCCTAGTTTGGACCAGATAGAGTTCGGCTGTGAGTCCTCCATCAAGTACAGGTTTTTTAATGATTTTAGCATGTTGCCCAGAGGGGAGTGCTGGAAGATCTCTTTGGCGCTGAATTCGAAGACTGATAAACGATCAAGTTCGGCGTCCGCGGGCTCACATGGTTCGGAACTTACGGCCGGAGACGAGTCTGGAGTTCCGGTGGCATAGGTATTGTGTGAGATCAAGACTATTTGTGTCTCCAACACCGGGGAATCTGTGGCCTCCGTGGTAGGGTTGAGCTTCCCATCCTTAGATGGCGCAGTCTGCTCTGGATCTAAGGCCAGAGCGGTTACGGGAGTTGTCTCCTGGATGCAGTCCGATGACAGATTTAGGCCATGTCTCTCGGGGTGACCAGGAGTGGTAGCCGCGGTCTCGAATCCGGCGAAGATCAAGTATCCACGGATGTCTGCAACATAGTCCAAGCTCCCAAATCTGACCTGATGGCCAGGGGCGTAGCTTTCGATCTGCTCCAGATGGCCAAGCGAGTTGGCCCGCAGAGTGAAGCAGCCGAACACAAAGATTTGTCCGGGGAGGAATGTTTCTCCTTGGACAGCGTCATTATTGACAATAGAAGGGGGCATCAAACCTTTTGGCGACAGCATAGTGGAACACTCAATGAAAGCACCAATGTCGGTGTCAAAACCGTCGGATCTTGGGTAGGGGGTCCCGAACTGTGTGTCTAAGGTCGATGGTAACACGAGACAGGGGACAAAATGTTTTAACTAGGTTCGGGCCCTCTCTATGGAGATAATACCCTACGTCCTTCTTGATTGATCTTAATAAATATGAGTATTACAAGAGTTGATCTACCACGAGATCGTAATGGCTAAACCCTAGAGGCCTAGCTTGTATGGTTATGATAATGTCTATCTCCTCCGGACTAAGTCCTCCGGTTTGTATAGACACCGGGAGGATCTAGGGTTACACAAGGTCGGTTAGAAAGAAAGGAATCTACATATTCTGTCGCCAAGCTTGGCTTCCACGCCAAGGCGGGTCCTATCTGGACACGGGTGCAGTCTTCAATCTACGTATTTTCACAGCCCATCAGTCCGGCCCATGGCTAACAGGCCAGACGCTCCAGGACCCCTTAGTCTAGGACTCCCTCAGCGGGCAACCACAGCCTGGGCGACGGCCTCCCTGTACCTCTCGGAGTCAACAATGGCTTGGGTCAACGTCGCCCGGACAGACACATCGAAGTGAAGCCAACCAGAGACCAGCTCTAGGCGCCCGGCGACCAGGCAACGGTCGGTGCCTTGAAGATCTTCTCGCAGCAGGGTTATCACGGAAAGAGCACGCTCCAGGACGTCAGGGGAGGCAGAGGAACCTGGGGACAGGAGTGCGGCAGAAGGAGCAGGAGGACGCGGCGTTGTCACCATGGCCCGAGAAGCCAGAAGCTCTTTAGCTTCGGGGACCCCAGCGCCCGAGCCGGATGTTGGCACCTCCGGAGCCGGCGGGGCCTCAGGGCCTGACTCCTCCCGAGCATGCTCCTCCAGGGCTCGCGAGAATGATCGGGCCGGAGAAGCACGCAAGCCATTGCTGCCCTTATCCATGGAGAGGGGTGCAGCCGTAGGAGGCGATCTGGGCTTGAGCAGTTCCACCTCGTCCCCCTTTCTCTTCTTCACCGCGGGCGTCGGCCTAGACGCACAACAAAGAAGGGTCAAGGACGAGCATCAGAACCAAGAACAAGGCATGACAAGAACACTTACTGATCCACCACGACGTAGTTCCTCTGCTTCGTAAGTTTGAAGCCAGAGAGCCTCGTAGCCTGAGGCGCAGGCACGCGGGCTTCAGGAGCAGAAGCAGGGGCAGCAGATGGACCAGAAGCAGCTCCAGGCGGTGTCGGGGCAGGAGCACCGTCCGGGGAGAGCAGCGTCGACCTTCCCTTCGTCGGAACTGCAGGCGGCTCCCCCTTCTCCGGGAGGACGTCAGCCTCATCATCATCGTCGGGCAGGAGGTAGAGGATGTTGGCCTTGCGCAAGGGGGAGGTCTCCCCCATCCCCTCGGGGGTCGCCTCCAGGTCGCGCTCCTCGTCCTCCTCTTCTTCCCCATCCGCGCGGGAATCGCCAGAAGACACGTCCACCGTCGCCGTCGCCGTCGCCACCAGGGCTGCAGGGGCCCTGGTGGCAAAAGGCCACGCCCGTCAAAGGTGGGCATGGCGGCCACAACTTGCGCCCCGTCCTTCCGAAGGAACAAGGGGGCGTGGGCATTCGGTGGATACTCCTGGTCATCGCCGACCAGGAGGCGGAGCGCCACAGCCAACTCCTCTCCAGACAAGGCCTCCGGGCTCAAGCGAAGCTTGTCTTCTCCGTCCCCGAGCGTCCACAAGGGGCACGAGCGCGCCTAGAGAGGAGCCACCCGCAGCACCAGGAATTCCCTCAGGAGCATGGCCCCTGTCAGCTTCGTTGCCTTTGCGTTTCCCGGCTTCAAGTCGGTGTTCATCTTCTCCAGCACCAACTTCGCCCGGTCGTCAGTAAGCTTCGCGCGGGACCACCCCTCGTCAGACTGGGGCATCTTCGTCGGCAGCTTCAACCATGGGTGGACACACTTGGCATCCATCATGACCCACTTGCTCCTGAAGCCATCAGCCTTCTTTCCGGCCTTCGAGATCGCGTTAGCCTTGCCGGATGCAACGAAGTTGGCGCAACCCGTGGTGTGGACGTCGTTGATTTGGAGGAAGAAGAAGTGGCGCAACAGTGCCACGAATGGCATCACCCCGACATATGCCTCACAGTAGAAGGCAAAGATCGACAAGAGAAGAACGGAGTTGGGATGGAGATGGAGGGCCTGCAACCTATAATGTTGGAGGACAGAGAAGAAGAAGTCGGAGAAGGGGGAACCAAGCCAGCGACGACGCTGCTCATGAAGAAGGGGTAGAACGAGCTCTTTGAAGTCTCCGGCATGGCTTAGCCAGCCCGGAGCTCAGTCTTCCCCTTTTTGTTGTTTTCCCCCGCTGTCAGCAGGCACGTGGCGGCGAGGTTCTTCTTTGAGACATTGGGTGCATCAAGAGCCGGCTCATACCAGGCAGGCAGCGAAGCGGCCTTGGCCTTTCGGGGAAACTTAGTTGGGAGCTCGGAAGGGGATTAAAGCAGATCTGAAGATTTCGAAAGCAAGGAGCGAAAGAGGGGATCTGGAGTAAGACGAAGGAAAGCAATGAAGGAAAGTGTTGCCCGCACCAGCCTTTTTGTCAGATGGGCAGTTGCCGAGGCAGTGTGGGGAAGCGGAGACGCCCACGTCCAATCAGTCGCCACGCGCCAACCGTGGTCGCAGGTTGTTGGGGCCTGCGGCGCTCCGCACTTGCCCTTTGGCTTCGCCTCGAAGCCAAGCCTGAGCGCGCCTTGGGCCCGGGGGCTACTGTCGACGTTCTAGGAACGGGGGTCCCCAGACTTGCCTCCCTGCTGCCCGCAGCGTGGCTCCGCAAGCGGCCCTGTACGACCCACCTTCACCAGCAAATACTCAAGACCCTCGCGAGGGGCCAAGCCTCGCGAGGCGGACGACGCAAGACCTCCTCAGGGGTGGCCTCACCAGCTTGGCTCGCGAGGGGCGGAGAGATCAAGGCAAGGGACACCTCGGGAGGTTCCAATGACGCAAGCCATGATGACTGAAGCCAGGCGGGCACCAGCGCGTAGTGTCCTCATTTCCTCTTTGGTGCTAAAGAGGCAAGCGCAGGCGAGGAGTCCCAAGGCATCAGGCAAAGGTTCCATATTGGTGCAACCATACCAAGACCAGCAGGACAGCAGGACAAAGATCAGAGTGGAGCCCAAGACGGCGTCACCACCAGAGCCTTTGGCAGGCGAAGACTACTTTTGTCAGAATAGCTTGTACTAGCTGTCCCCCTTCAAACTGGCCATTGTGGGATCCCTTCCCGCCTAATATTTGGGAAGAGGACCCGGGCCTCTATATATAGAACTAGCCACCACCGTAGGGAGGCAACTAACAACGGATCGGCTCATCCAAATCCAGATCATCCCCAACTACACAAGTTCACCAAGCACAAGAACACCTCTCCTCAGGAGGCTGTTCTTCCCTTGTAACTATTCATCCTCAGCCCAAGAGGCAATCCACCACACCACACTAGAGTAGGGTATTACACCACAACGGTGGCCTGAACCAGTATAAATCTTGTGTCTCGTGTTCTTTGGGCTCGCCGAGCTAGGCCGTGAGATTGTGGAGTGTGCGAGCTAGAGAGGGGGGAGATCTTTGTGCGCACCCTAGTGTTCAAATCTCAACGGTTTTGCCGGAACCCAAAATCCGACAATCCCCACGCAACCGCCCCCCCCCCCCATCACCAGCGAGCAGCACCCCACCCAGAACCCTAAGATAGATAGTGGGGTACCTCTCCGGCGAGCCCTCCTCCCCGCTGCGGGTGGTTCTTCCTTCACTTCGGCGAGACCCACCACCCCCTGAAAATTGACTGACCCAAAAGTCGATTCAGTCGACTGAAGTGTAGCTAAATCGGAGAAGAGAAGTAGCACGAGCGAGGGGGAGAGCAGCAGCAGTGCGAGCGAGAGCCAGAGCAGCAGCAGCAGCAGCGCGAGCGAGAGCTCGGGCAGTAGTAGCAGCTGGGCGAGCGAGAGCCGGAGCAGCGGCAGCAGCTGGGTGAGCGAGAGCCGGAGCAACAGCAGCAGCGCGAGCGACCGAGCGATAGCCGGAGCAGCAGCAGCAGATCCGGCTGGTATGGACGCCGCCGCCGAAGGGGCCTCGCACTGGGGAGAGCTACTGTGGAGATGTCACCCGTGGCGCTGGCTTCAAGGTAGCCGCTCCATGGGGGTGCAGGATTGACCGTGGCGCTGGCTTCAAGGTAGCCGCTCCATGGGGGTGCAGGATGGAGCACCGTCGGCGCCGGGAGGTCGAGTTAAGAAGAAGGTGCGATGCGATGAGTGTACAACCTCTTTGGGGGCGTCGACTAGGCCTCGGCTTCGTCCGAGGAGTCGATGTTGCGGTTTCGGTGGAGCAGGTTAAGGCGGCGCTGTGGGGATGGAGCAGCCGCGATAGACGAGGCGATCGTCGAAGCAGCTCCTTGGAGGTGGAGGACGGGGCGGTTGAAGTGGCGGGACGACGGGATGGACGACGGATCCTCATTCGGGGAGGCAGATGAGGGACGTCGAGCTGTTGCGGTGGACGATGTCGTCGGGGAAGAGGCTCCGGCTGGGTAGCGGTGGGGTGGCAGACGGAGGAGGGTGGGGTTTCGTCGTTGGAGCGGAGAGGTTATGGCAGCCAGATTTCGAATGGCGAAAAGGAGGCGATGGGAGGGGGAACCATGACTTAGGGACGCGCTTGTCCAAAATGTAGGGTGTGTTACAGAAGTACCCCCACCGATTTGAACAATCGGCCCTTTCGGCTCAGGGTTAGAAGGGGGATTTCGCGTGTTGGGATTTGGCAGCTGGAGGGAGTTTTCGTGCGCGTTGTAATTTCAGGATAGCAAGGCGCGGGTTGTGAAGGCGTCGGTTTTGGGAGGATGATATCTGAATTTTCGGGATATAACAAGGCGCGGGTTGAATTTTAGGGACAAGCCTAACGTGTAATATTGTACTTGTACGTACCAAATCAATTCGCACTTCCCTCAACGAAAAAAACGAAAAAATAAAAACTATTCACACCACACAAAGAGAGAGTCTTGTCCCGTTTTACTATACGGAACGGTGGTAAGTTGCATGGCAATATATCTCGGAATGGCTATGGAAATGCCATAATTGGTAGGTATGGTGTCTGTTTTGAGGAAAGTATATGGTGGGTTTATGGTACCGGCGAAAGTTGTGCGGTACTAGAGAGGCTAGCAATGGTGGAAGGGTGAGAGTGCGTGTAATCCATGGACTCAACATTAGTCATAAAGAACTCACATACTTATTGCAAAAATCTATTAGTTATCAAAACAAAGTACTACACGCATGCTCCTAGGGGGATAGATTGGTAGGAAAAGACCATCGCTCATCCCCGACCTCCACTCATAACAAAGACAATCAATAAATAAACCATGCTCCGACTTCATCACATAACGGTTCACCATACGTGCATGCTACGGGAATCACAAACTTTAACACAAGTATTTCTCAAATTCACAACTACTCAACTAGCATGACTCTAATATCACCATCTTCATATCTCAAAACAATCATCAAGTATCAAACTTCTCATAGTATTCAATGCATTTTTTATGATAGTTTTTAGTATACCCATCTTGGATGCCTATCATATTAGGACTAATTTTAAAGCCAAATTAAATTACCATGCCATTCTAGAGGACTCCCAAAATAATATAAGTGTAGCATGAGAGATCAATAATTTCTATAAAATAAAAAACACCACCGTGCTCTAAAAAGATATATGTGAAGCACTAGAGCAAAATTATCTAGCTGAAAAGATATAAGTGAAGCACAAAGAGTATTCTAATAAATTCCCATTCATGTGTGTCTCTCCAAAATGTGTGTACATAAAGGATGATTGTGGTAAACTAAAAAGCAAAGACTCAAATCATACAAGACGCTCCAAGCAAAACACATATCATGTGGTGAATAAAAATATAGCATCAAGTAAAGTTACCGATGGACGAAGACGAAAGAGGGGATGCCTTCCGGGGCATCCCCAAGCTTAGTATTTTGGTTGTCCTTGAATTTTACTTGGGGGTACCTTGGGCATCCCCAAACTTAGGCTCTTTCCACTCCTTATTCCATAATCCATCAAATCTTTACCCAAAACTTGAAAACTTCACAACACAAAACTCAACAGAAAATCTCATGAGCTCCGTTAGTATAAGAAAACAAACCACCACTTAAGGTACTGTAATGAACTCATTCTTTATTTATAATGGTGTTAAACCTACTGTATTCCAACTTCTCTATGGTTCATACCCCCCGATACTAGCCATAGATTCATTGAAATAAGCAAACAACACACAAAAAACAGAATCTGTCAAAAACAGAACAGTCTGTACTAATCTGTAGTTTTCGAATAATTCTGTAATCCCAAAAATTCTGAAATAAATTGGTGGACGTGAGCAATTTGTCTATTAATCATATGCAAAAAGAATCAACCTAATCGCACTCTCCAGTAAAAAAATGGCAGCAAATCTCGTGAGTGCTAAAGTTTCTATTTTTTACAGCAAGATCGCAAAAACTTCCCCCAAGTCTTCCCAAAGGTTCTACTTGGCACAAAAACTAATTAAAAGCATAAAACCACATCTAAATAGAAGCTATATGAATTATTTATTACTAAACAGAATAGATCTAAGTATTACCATCTTTGGTATGCAATACATAAGTGGCTCTCATAATAGATTCATAGGGTAATTTAATTTTCTTTCTAGGAAAGTGTTCCATGCCTTTCCTTAACGGAAATTGGAATCTAATATTTCCTTCTTTCATATCAACAATTGCACCAATTGTTCTAATGAAAGGTGTACCAAGAATAACAGGACATGTAGGATTGCAATCAATGTCAATAACAATGAAACATATGGGCACATAATTCCTATTTGCAACAATAAGAACATCATTAATCCTTCACATATGTTTCTTAATAGTGGAATCCGCGAGGTGCAAATTTAAAGAACAATCATCAAATTCACGGAAACCTAACACATCACACAATGTTTTTTTGGAATCATGGAAACACTAGCACCCAAATCACATAAAGCATAACATTATTGATATTTAATCTTAATTTTAATAGTAGGTTCCCAATCATCATGAAGTTTTTTAGGGATAGAAACTTCTAATTCAAGCTTTTCTTCATAAGATTGCATTAAAGCATCAACGATATGTTTGGTAAAAGCTTTATTTTGACTATAAGCATGCAGAGATTTTAGCACTGGTTGCAACAAGGAAATACAATCTATCAAAGAGCAATTATCATAATTAAATCCCTTGAAATCCTAAATAGTTGGTTCATTGCTATGTAAAGTTTTGACCTCTTCAATCCCACTTTTATTCATTTTTGCATCAAGATCTAAAAACTCTGAATCATTGGGACGCCTTTTAACTAAAGTTGACTCATATCCAGTCCCATCATTATCAAGATTCATATTGCAAATCAAAGATTTAATAGGAGACACGTCAATCACTTTTAGATCTTCATCCTTATTATCATCAAAACTAGAAGAACACGCTTTTATAAAGCAATCTTTTTTAGCATGCATCCTAGCAGTTCTTTCTTTGCACTCATCAATGGAAATCCTCATGGCTTTGAGAGACTCATTGATATCATGCTTGGGTGGAATAGATCTAAGCTTCAAACATCAACATCAAGAGAAATTCTATCCACGTTCCTAGCCAACTCATCAATCTTAGACAATTTTTGTTCAATCAAAGCATTGAAATTCTTTTGCGAACTAATAAATTCTTTAATACTAGATTCAAAATCAAACGGCATCTTATTATAATTTCCATAAGAATTGTTGTAGGAATTACCATAATTATTAGAGATACTAGGATACGGCCTAGGATTAAAGTTTCCTCTATAAGCGTTGTTACCAAAATTGTTCCTACCAACAAAATTAGCATCCGTAGATTCATTATTATTCTCAATCAAAGTATACAAAGGCATATCATGAGGATCAAGAGGAGCACTCTTATTAGCAAACAACTTCATAAGTTCATCCATCTTTCCACTCAAAACAGTAATTTATTCTATCGCATGAACCTTTTTACAAGTAAATCTTTCGCTGTGCCATTGAGAATAATTAATCATAATATTAATTAGGAGTTTGGTAGCTTCTCCTAAAGTGATTTCCATAAAAGTGCCTCCCGTGGCCGAATCTAAAAGATTTCTAGAAGCAAAATTCAATCCGGCATAAAACTTTTGTATGATCATCCATAAATTCAAACCATGAGTAGGGCAATAGTGAATCATTAATTTCATCCTCTCCCAAGATTGTGCAAAATGCTCATGATCTAGTTGCTTAAAATTCATAATATCGTTTCTAAGAGAGATGATCTTAGCGGGACGAAAATACTTAGAGATAAAAGCATCTTTGCACTTATTCCAAGAATCAATCCTACTTTTAGGCAAAGAAGAAAACCAAGTTTTAGCATGATCTCTAAGCGAAAACGGAAATAGCTTCAATTTAAAAATATCATTATCCACGTCATTCTTCTTTTGAATGTCACACAAATCAACAAAGTTGTTTAGATGGGTAGCGGCATCTTCACTAGGAAAGCCAACAAATTGATCTTTCATGACAAGATTCAGCAAGGCAATATTAATTTCACAAGATTCAGCATCGGTAAGGGGAGCAATCGGAGTGCTAATAAAATCATTATTGTTGGTATTGGAAAAATTACACAATTTAATATTGTCTTGAGCCATTGTGACAAACAATCCAACGAACAAGCACACAAGAAGCGAGCGAAAAAGAGGCAAATGGAAAAAGAGGGCGAATGGAAAAGAGGGCGAATAAAATGACAAGGGTGAAGTGGGGGAGAGGAAAACGAGAGGCAAATGGCAAATAATATAACGCGAGGGATAAGATTTTGTGATGGGTACTTGGTATGTCTTGACTTGTGCGTAGATCTCCCCGGCAACGGCGCCAGAAATCCTTCTTGCTACCTCTTAAGCATTGCGTTGGTTTTCCCTTGAAGAGGAAAGGGTGATGCAGCAAAGTAGCATAAGTATATCCCTTAGTTTTTGAGAACCAAGGTATCAATCTAGTAGGAGACTACATGCAAGTCACCTCGCACCTACACAAACAAATAAGAACCTTGCAACCAACGCGATAAAGGGGTTGTCAATCCCTTCACGGCCACTTGCAAAAGAGAGATCTGATAGAGATAATAAGATAAATATTTTTGGTATTTTTATGATATAGATTGAAAGAAAAGATTGCAAAGTAAAACAGATTGGAAACTTATATCATGGAAAATAGACCCGGGGGCCATAGGTTTCACTAGTGGCTTCTCTCAAGATAGCATAAGTATTACGGTGGGTAAACGAATTACTGTTGAGCAATTGATAGAAAAGTGCATAATTATGAGAATATCTAGGCATGATCATGTATATAGGCATCACGTCCACGACAAGTAGACCGAAATGACTCTGCATCTACTACTATTACTCCACACATCGACTGCTATCTAGCATGCATCTAGAGTATTAAGTTCATAATAATGGAGTAACCCATTAGGCAAGATGACATGATGTAGAGGTATAAACTCAAGCAATATGATATAAACCCCATCTTTTTATCCTCGATGGCAACAATACAATACGTGCCTTGCTGCCCCTACTGTCATTGGGAAAGGACACAGCAAGATTGAACCCAAAGCTAAGCACTTCTCCCATTGCAAGAAAGATCAATCTAGTAGGCCAAACCAAACTGATAATTCGAAGATACTTGCAAAGATAACAAATCATACATAAAAGATTTCAGAGAAGAATCAAATATTGTTCATAGATAATCTTGATCATAAACCCACAATTCATCAGATCTCGACAAACACACCGCAAAAAGAATTACATCGAATAGATCTCCAAGAAGATCGAGGAGAACTTTGTATTGAGATCCGAAGAGAGAGAAAAGCCATCTAGCTAATAACTATGGACCCGAAGGTCTGTCGTAAACTACTCACACATCATCGGAGAGGCTATGGTGGTGATGTAGAAGCCCTCCGCGATTGGTTCCCTCTCCATCGGAGCTCCGGAAAAGGCCCCAAGATGGGATCTCTTGGGTACAAAAGGTTGCGGCGGTGGAAATAGGGTTTCGTGGTGCATGTCCGTGTCAAAACCGATGGATCTCAGGTAGGGGGTCCCGAACTGTGCATCTAGGCCGGATGGTAACAGGAGGCAAGGAACACGAAGTTTTACCTAGGTTCAGGCCCTCTCGATGGAGGTAAAACCCTACGTCCTGCTTGATTAATATTGATGATATGGGTAGTACAAGAGTAGATCTACCACGAGATCAGAGAGGCTAAACCCTAGAAGCTAGCCTATGGTATGATTGTTGTTCTGTATGTTGTCCTACGGACTAAAACCCTCCGGTTTATATAGACACCGGAGAGGCTTAGGGTTACACAAAGTGGGTTACAAGGGTAGGAGATCTACATATCCGTATCGCCAAGCTTGCCTTCCACGCCAAGGAAAGTCCCTTCCGGACATGGGACGAAGTCTTCAATCTTGTATCTTCATAGTCCAGGAGTTTGGCTGAAGGTATAGTCCGGCCATCCGGACACCCCCTAATCCAGGACTCCCTCAGTAGCCCCTGAACCAGGCTTCAATGACGATGAGTCCAGCGCTCAGATTGTCTTCGGCATTGCAAGGCGGGTTCCACCTCCGAGTACTTCATAGAAGATTTTGAAAACAAAGATAGTGTCCGGCTCTGCAAAATAAGTTTCCACATATTGCCATAGAGAGAATAATATTTACACAAATCTAATCTGCTGACGTATTCCGTAGTGTGACACACCACGACCAAGCCTTTATCCGAGTTGTTTCATTATCCCACCTCAGTGCGTCATGCGAGGCGGTTTCCTTGGCACGTCTTGTTAAAGCAGGGATCGTGTCCCCTTATTCCGGGATTCTCATCAATACGGGCGTGGGTAACCCAACCGCGCCATTGATTACGGCGCTTGGAGATAGGCGGGTTTTACCAGGCTGGTGGGGACACGTAGTTGCGTCCACCCATATAAGGGGATAAGGATCCACCTTTTCACCTATGCCTTCTTCCTCCCTTGCTTATCCATTCTCGCGCACTCGAGCTCCAGCGCCCAAGTCCGCACTCCCCACCTCAACCTTCTCCAGCCATGTCCGGAGCGGGAGGCAAGTGGATGGTCTCCTCCGTCACGGAGGGACACATCAAAAAACTGAGGAAGGTCGGATACTTGTCTAACGACATTGCGTACCGGCTTCCCGAAAAGGGGCAGCTCATCCCCACCCCTAGGCCTCATGAGAGGGTGGTGTTCCTCCCCCATTTCCTCCACGGACTGGGCTTCCCTCTTCACCCATTTGTCCGGGGGCTCATGTTCTACTATGGCCTGGATTTCCACGATCTGGCCCTGAACTTTGTCCTCAACATCTCGGCGTTTATCGTCGTGTGCGAGGCTTTCCTCCGCATCCGCCCCCATTTCGGCCTATGGCTCAAGACTTTCAATGTCAAGCCGAAGGTGGTGCGCGGCAACCAGGCGGAGTGCGGAGGCACCATGGTGGGCAAGATGGCCAACGTCTTATGGCTCGAGGGCTCCTTTGTGGAGACGCTGAAGGGGTGGCCATCGGGGTGGTTTTACATCACCGAGCCGCGCGACCACGAACAGGTCGCAGCCCCCGATTTTCGATTCGGACCCCCTACGTGGCTCACCTCCTGGAAGGAGACGGGCCTGTCGTGGGGTAAAAAAGGAGAGCTGGCCGGACTCCAAACATGCGTCTAAACCCTGGTGGACAAGAAGCTCAAACGGTCTTTCATCCGCCTGATCCTCCCGTGTCAACAATGGGCTTTCAACCTGTGGGAGTTCGACCCGGTGCGGCACCGAACTCTGAGCAGGCTCTTCGACACGACGTACGAAGATGCCTGGAAGGTGCTTTTCAAGGGCACCGAGGCCCCCGCATCCTCTACCAAGGATCGCGGATTCAGTACACAGCGTCACGCTCATGCGGTAAGCTGTTTTTTCCTTTTACAGGGTATCGGTTTTTCATAGTTTGACTCCATGCGGGATCTAAGCTCCCTTACCTTTGACAGGATTGGCAGGAGACGTCCGGACAGATCAACTGTCTGGCTCCTTTGCCCGAAGGCCCAGCGGAAGCTCGCTTGGCGAAGCTGCTGGTTCCGGCACCCTATGTGGTGCCGGAGAAGAAGGCCGTGAAAAAGGCCACGGGGACTCGAAAGAGTGCCCGGCGCCAGGAGGTGTCGGACCCATCATCTGACAGTTCTGAGGCGCATTCCTCCCGTGAAGACGAGGAGGAAGAAGAAGAGACCTCTCCCCCTCCAGCGGGAGGAGAGAAGAAAAGGAAGGCTGCCCTCTCTGGGGAGGCCGGAGGGTCCATGAAGGGGAAAACACTTCCTCCGGACTATTCCGCCCAGGGCCAAGCCCCTGGCAAAATCGTAAGTATCCGGATACCAGAGTAATTCATAGTATTTGTTTATTGCACAGCTTTCCCTTATGTCGAATATGTTTATGCAGCCCACCGAAAGACCGGCTCGACGCGTCGTCGAGCGGCTCACTGGACTCGTCGGATGTGAACTCGCTTCCGACGGCTTCCTCCCCCCTCCCCACAGACGAAAGTGAAGTGTTGTCCCAACAGGTTCCAAGCCGGGAGGATGTGGTCCTCTCCCCCTCCAGAAGATCTTCCCCGGAGTGTGTCCGATGCCGCCGCACTCTATCGAGCCGAGGAGGGCAGCTCGATAGAGAAGGTGTTCTGGTCTCAGTATGCTGAGGCCGGACACCCCGTGCCCCTGATCTACCATCTGAGGCAACTGGTCGAGCTCCCCAAGGCGGCCGAACAGGCCATGAAGGGCCTCATAGTTCGGTTTTGGCCTGGAGGGGCTCTGCCTGGGAGCTATTTCGGGCTGGTGCGGCGGCTGGTGGAGGCCTGTCCAAGGCTTGAAGTCATCAAGCGCTCCGTCTGCATTGAAGGTTCCTGTAGGGCCCTTGCCCGTGCTAAGGTGCACTGGGGAAAGCTGGATGCTGAGAAGCTTGTGAAGGACGGGCCACCGCCGGGGAAAGAGCATCGCAACCCCGAGAATTATTATAAGGATGTTCTGAAGGGTGCCTGCCTTGTGGCGGATGAATGTTCTAGGGATGTAATTTTTGAGTGAAACTTGCTCGTTTCGTCCTGTGCGCTGAAAACTTGTTCATATGCGCTAAGCAATGCTGTTGGAATTTAAAATATTACCTTCTGTGCAGCTGTTTATCAATTCTGAGAGATGGCAAGTCGTCGGCTTCTGCCCCCGTGCCGCTAGTGCCGGGGTGTTCGAGGATAAACCTGAGCGCCCTTTTTCCCATGTTTGGGTCTTTCGAGGGAGGCGCTCAGCCCAACGAACAAGGCAATCGGACTATAATGCGTGAACACTCTCACTTAGCCATAGAATTCTATAATTTTAAATTTCGGCGAAGCCCCTGGTATTCGGAAGACCGAGTTCGGGGTGCTATCCACTCCTTGGCCGGACAGAGCCGTCTCCTCGCTCTAAGCGGCATAAGTCTTTAGGGACTCGAAAAACCTCTCGAACAGCGACCAGCTCTCGCTTCATCATGACAGTCAGTTTTAGCTTTCTCCACTAAGGTGCTCGACCTAGCTCAACTGGGGCACAATCACAGTGGTTCTCCTAGTGCTACCTTAGCCGATATAGCGGAATGTAAGGTACCAAAACATAGGAGCCGGGCAAACCCAACTATTGACCCAAGACATGATTCGGAGCCGATGCATATAATGCTATAAGTTCGGGGTGCCGCACTTGTTAAAGTGTTCGGACTTCTCACACCATATTGAGGGGTACTAAAGCCCCTGGCGTATTTTGGCCGTACCAACGTGTACGGGTGCAACATGTCGTTAAGGAACATATATAAAGAAAAAAGGTAATGCAAAAATAGACGAAAGCTATGCATTGTTTATTAAAGAGGGCTGCGATCAAAGCAGAACGCACTACTAGGAAAAGGCCTACTAATGGCGCACCAGTTTTGCCTACTAATGGCGCACTACTGGTGCGCCATTAGTAGCACGCCACTAGTATTTTTTACTAATGGCGCACCACTGGTGCGCCATTAGTATGCCTAGGGGTGCGCCATTAGTATCTGACTTAGTAATGGCGCACCACATAGAAGTGCTCCATTAGTAATAAAAAAAATTCAATTTTTTTTCATTTTTTTAAAACTCAAAAAAAAATTCATTTTTTTTCTTAATCTCGGGTCACTATGGCTTAATCTCGAGTAGATATGCTTAATCTCAGGTCAAATCGCACTCTGTGGTCAAACTTCCCGAACGGTCACCCATCCTCACAGTACTCCAACCCAAGCACGCTTAACTTCATAGTTCTATCCAACCCCAGCACCACATCACTTCACAGGCACTTGTTGATATATATCTATCATATCAATCCTATTAAACCTTGCTAATGTCTAGGACTTTGTTCATATTCATGAGTATGATGAAATTTTGAAAAAATATTTCAAACTTCCCGATCATATTACGTATCATATTTTGAAAAATAATTCAATTTTTTTTTCAAAACCAATTTTTTTTTGTTACTAGTGGCGCACCTAGCATATGGTGCGCCACTAGTAAGTTTGAAATTTTTTGAATTTTTTTGCCTCCGGATCTTAGAAGCCCCGTAAATTTTTTTCTTTTAGGTTTTTGGGGATTTTGAAAATGTTTAACAGGGTTCCCCCAATTAAATTCGGATGTAACTTTTCGAGTAGATGATTTTTCATATAAAAAACTTTTTCATCCGAGTTCGTACGCAAAAGTTATGCCCATTTTACAAATTCTCGAGAGATTTCGCAAATAAAGTCGAAATTCATATTTGTAAATTTTCACAACAACTAGACCACATATCACATGGGAAACTTATTTTCTTTTATATTTTTGACATTTCCATCAATTATTTTTATTTTTTTAAACTGAAAAGGCGGTCCACGGGGGGGGGGGGGGGGGGGGGTGTGGAAGTGCTGGCCAAGTTACTAATGGCGCACCGTGGGAGTGGTGCGCCATTACTCACCACTCCCACGGTGCGCCATTAGTAGTTTTGAAAAAAAAATTAAATTTTTTTACTAATGGCGCACCGTGGTTCAACTAGTAATGGCGCACCACTCCCATGGTGCACCATTAGTAGTTCTAAAAAAATTTAAAATTTTTTTTACTAAATTTTTACTAATGGCGCACCGTGGGAACTAGTAATGGCGCACCACTCCCACGGTGCGCCATTAGTAGTTTTGAAAAAATTTAAAAAAAATTGTTACTAATGGCGCACCGTGGATGTGGTGCGCCATTAGTATTTGGACACTAATGGCGCACCAACACATGGTGCGCCATTAGTATATACTAATGGTGCACCACATGTCTGGTGCGCCATTAGTGTCATTTCCATCTATAGCCCTTCTCCTAGTAGTGACGATACAAATAATGCAATAAGCAAAAGGTTGGACTATGTAACATGTCCATTCCAGGGGCAAGCTGCGGAATAGTATGCGAAACAGGTATACTGCTCGTGATAGAGACCACCTGGGAGGAGTCCGTAATGCGGCGTGGCTTGTCTGCTTCCCTGGTTCTTGCATCGTTTGTGCGGCAATTGAACTGCCGAACAGGCCTTCCGAAGAGTGGAGTCCCTGAAAGTAAGAGAAAATTAAAAAAATCGGCAGCCCCTGGTGCGGTTTAGCCGTGTTTCGGGCGTGCCGTGATGGTGCCCCTCCCCCTGTACCCATGGTATTTCTAGAGCGTAGTTATGTACACTACTGGAAGAAAGGGCTATAGATAGGATTGACACTAATTGGCGCACAGGAAGTAGTGCGCACTACTACTATACTAATGGCGCACCAAGTTGGTGATGCGCCATTAGTGTGGAGACACTAATGGCACCAGAAAAAAGGTGCGCCACTAGTGAAATTTTTTTTCATTTTTACATACATACTAATGGCGCATCCTACGAAGTGCGCCATTACTAGTTCTACTAGTATGGCGGCACCAGACAGGGAGTTGCGCCAGTACTGAATTTTTTTATTCTTTTTTTGCAAAACTACTAATGACGCACCGCCTCACCAGTGTGCCATACTAGTTTTAAAACTAACTAATGGTGCACCCTGTAAAAGTGCGCCATTAGTATATATATTTTTTTACTTTTCTGCAAAATTACTAATGGCGCACCACCTGCAGGTGCGCCATTAGTAACCAGGGTTACTAATGGCGCATTTGCAGGTGGTGCGCCATTAGTAACCTGGTACCCCAACAAGATATTTTGGACAGCTACACCTACCCACTCACTTTCCCCACTTCATTCCCTCCACCTCCTTCTCCAAGCTTTCGCTGCCTCCTCCTCCTCACCTCATTTCCACCATAGATTCATCAAAATTAAGTGGTGAAATTACCTTTTTTTGATAGGTAAGCAAGGGGAAAGCTATCTTCATGATGTAGATCTACTTTTTTTCTCCCTAGCTCGCTCCAACAACGTGCACATGAACTTTTTGTGGCCTAGCTAGATCTATGTATGTTTGTGGTGTTGCATGTGTTTGTGGTGTTGCATATATGTTTGTGTTTGCAGGTACCGGTATTTGAAATGTGATAGTTGCCAATATTTTTCCGGAATGTTGATTCATTTCCGTTTCGGCGAGAATTTTGGCACTATGCATTCTTTTTTGTCCTATTTTTAGCGAAGAGCATGCCAAATTTTTCCTTGGTTCTAAAATATCGTTTTGCTCTACACTGCAGGCGATCATGGTTCGCACGATGACCGAAGGCATTGTGAATAGGTTTTTGAGCTCCACGAAGGCTGAGATGCTTCAAAAGAACAAGACAGAGATAAGATGTCCGTGTCGAAGATGCAAGCTGAAGAGCCTTATTGCGGACCCAGATTCCGGGCAGGTGCGGGACCACCTGTTCTTGCGTGGTTTCATGGATGGCTATCGGTGGCAAGGTGATGAAGATGACTATGAAGTCATCCATGGGGGCCGGGCAAGAAATGAGGAAGGGCAACAAGACAAGTACCACCGCGGCGAGGGCGGGCAAGAGGACGAAGAATCTCTAGGACATGATCACGACGGTGATGCTGTACACAGTAATCATGTAGAAGATGTCGTACATGATGATGAGGAAGATCAAGATGAAGGGCATGATCATGAAGATGAAGATGCCGGAGCAGACGACGATGGAGGCTGGGTGCAGGACCCTCATATTCAAGAGCTGCTTCTCAAGCAGACGGATAACGCAAGAGCTGCCGCCCGAGAGAAAGCCAAGCTGGATCAACTGGAGATAGACGCGATTACTCCATTGTATGAAGGATGCAGGCCTGAGGATACCCACCTGAAAGTAACGCTCATGGCTCTGGATATGAAGGAAAACACAAAATGACCGACGCATGCTTCGACGAGAACATGTCATTCTGCACGAACGTCTTCCCAAGGGGAACAAGTGCCCGACCAGTTTCGAGGAGGCGAAGAAAATCGTGTGTACTCTGGATTTACCGCACGTGAAATACCATGTGTGCATGAACAATTGCATCATTTATCGGGACGAGCATGCGGAGTCTACCATATGTCCGGTGTGCGGCGTCACTCGATACAAGAAGAGGAAGAAAGCTCCTCCAAAATCGGTGTGGTACTTTCCGATCACTCCTCGTCTGTAGCGGTATTTCGCGGACCCTAAGGTAGCAAAGCTCCTGCGTTGGCACGCGGATAGGGAGGAGAAGAAGCGGGAAGATGACGGAAATGATCTAGAGATAAATAAAAAAGACAAGATGTTGAGTCACCCTAAGGATGCGAGCCAGTGGCAAGCGTTGAACTTCGAATACCCAGAATTTGGGAAGGATCCAAGGAACATCGTGCTGGGCGCGAGCACCGATGGAGTCAATCCGTTTGGCAGTCAGAGAAGCATACATAGCTCCTGGCCTATGTTTGTGTGGATGTAAAACCTTCCCCCCTGGTTGTGCATGAAGAGGAAGTACATTCACATGAGTATGCTAATTGAAGGGCCGAAACAACCAGGGAACTACATCAATCTGTATCTGGGGCTGCTGAAGGAGGAGCTAGACATGCTGTGGAAAACGCCAGCCAATACGTGGGACGCCGCAGAGAAAGAATATTTCCCTATGAGAGCCGCACTGCTCACAACGGTGCACGACTATCTCGGTTACGGATATCTCGGGGGGCAGGTAGTCCACGGATTTTCTGGATGCGTAAGGTGCATGGATGACACAATGTATCGCCAGCTAGATAGAGATCCCGGGTCTTCGAAAACCGTGTTCATGGGACATCGAAGGTGGCTTCACGACGATGACCCGTGGAGGAAACGCAAGGATCTGTTCGATGGTGAAACCGAACCCCGAAAACGCCCGGGTATGTAACTGCGTGTTGCGTTTCGGGCCTATGTGTGGCCGCACGAGGGGTGGTGTGTCTTTGTTGGGCGTCGGGCGGTGGGGTGGCGCTCGGCGTGCGGCGGCGGGTGTCTGTGCGGGTGGGGCCGGCGGTGGTGGTGAGGGACGGGCTGGGGTGTGTGTTGCTCTTTGTGGTTGTGTTGCTTGCCTGCGCCTGCACGTTGAGTCGGCCGGTTTCTTTGCTTGGTTTGTTTTCTTGGTGTTTGTGTCGTGGTCGGTGGGTCTCTTTCTCGTTGTTGTTTTTGTGGTTTTTTGTGTTCTTTTTCTGTTGTTTTTTTTTTGGCTTTGTTTGTTGTTGGTGTTTGTGCGGTTTGATTTTTTTTTTGTTTGTGTTTGGTGTTCTCTCTGCTCCTTTGTCGTTGTTTGTGTTTCTTCTTTTTTTTTGTTTTTGTGGTGTTTTATGTTTTTTTGTTTCTTTCGTTTTTGTTTCTTGTTCTCGTTTTTTTTTGTTTGTTGTTGCTTTTGTTGTTGTTTTGTTTTTTTGCTTTCCGTTCTTGCTGTTTGTTTTGTTGATGTTTTTTGTTTGTCGCGGTCGTTTTGTTGTCTGTGTCTTTCTTCGCTTTGTTCGTTTCTCTGTTTCTGAGTGAGCGTTCGAGAAATAGAGCGTTGGTGTTGTGAAAATCGTGGAAGAGAGAGTGAAGACTGAGCTGGCCATTAGTAGGCCGTTAATGTGCGGAGAAGGCCACCATCAGTGGTAGAAGAGCCAGGAAAGAAGCGAAAGGCGCCAGAGCCGCTGCTGAAGGTATGGAAAACGAGGTCTGTTTTCTGGGACTTGCCGTACTGGAAGATCCACCGTGTGCCTCACAGCCTTGATGCCATGCATATCACGAAGAACGTGTGCGAGAGTCTGCTTGGTACCCTGCTCAACATGCCAGAGAGGACCAAAGATGGGCCGAAAGCAAGGGCAGACTTGAAATCAATGGGCATCAGGCAGGAGCTTCACGCTAATGATGATGATGATGATGAGGCGAAGCAGGACACAGAAACTCGTCGCAAAGGCAAAAAGGCCAAGAAGACCGGAAGTGACTACCCTCCCGCGTGCTTCACTCTAAGTCAGGAGGAGATCGAGCAGTTTTTCACCTGCCTCGTAGGAGTAAAACTTCCTATGGTTACGCGGGGAAGATAAGCAGATACCTAGACCCAGCGAAGCAGAAGTTCAGCGGGATGAAGTCTCACGACTGTCAGTGCGCTCTTGACTACTCCCTTGTTCAGTGCGGCATGCTTGGATGGTCGATATGGTGGCGGTGGCGGGGAAGGGCATAGAGCGCTAGGCGGACTCCATCGGCTTGGGTACGGCCACTCAGGCGAGCTAGAAGTTCACGCTCGGGAGGAAATCTCTTGCATGACTGGTGCAGTTGCGGGATGATTTCGCAGATCTGGGGTCCGTTGCACATCGTGGGACAGGCGCACACCCGTGCGAAACTCCTCACTTGTGCTATGTGCACCTTTTCGACGCTCATGTCTGGAGAGTCGATTGGCGTGGAGGCAACTCAGAAGGCTACAGGAAGAGATCGTGGTGATACTATGCGAGCTTGAGATGTACTTCCCGCCCGCATTCTTCGACGTTATGGTGCATCTGCTGGTCCATATCGTGGAGGATATCATCCAACTCGGGCCGACGTTCCTGCACAGCATGATGCCGTTCGAAAGGATGAATGGTGTCATCAAAGGATACGTTCGCAACATGTCACGTCCAGAGGGAAGTATAGCCAGGGGCTTTCTGACCGAAGAGTGCATCTCCTACTGCACGAATTATCTAGGCAATCGAGAACCCCGTTGGTCTGCCCGTCAACAGGCACCTCGGCAGGCTCGCTGGATGGGGTCACTGTGAGGGTCGCCGCGAAATGCATGTCGACTTCGAGGGTCGACTCGCCGACTTTGAAAGAGCAAACCTAGTCGCGCTACAACACATAGACGTGGTCGATCCTTGGGTGGTAGAGCACAAAACCTTTATTGAGAAGACGTACAATGACCGAGGCCAACAGAGGACGGACGGAGATATAATCAAAGAGCACAACTCATGTTTCACGCGTTGGTTCAAGCAGAAGCTTCTGTCGTACCCTTTACATGAGGATTCTTCCGCAGAAGAACAACTCATATTCGCCTTGTCACAGGGCGCCGAGCACAACCTGATGACCTATGAGGCGTACGATATCAACGGCTACACATTCTACACCGAGGACAAGGACATGAAGAGCGATGGTTATCAGAACTCCGGGGTAACGATGGAATCCTACACGGTAACGACAAGGACAGATACCTCGGAAGGATCGAGGAGATCTGGGAGCTGAGCTACGCTGGAGAGAAGGTCCCGATGTTCCGTGTCAGATGGGCCAAGAGCGTCCTAAAAGAAGACCGGTATTTCACCACCATGGTTATACCCGAAGCCAAATCCAAGACCGCGGGCGCAAACGTCACCGCGAAAAATGAGCCATGGGTACTGGCTTCCCAAGTGGACCAATGCTTCTTCATTACCGACCCGTCAAAGCCAGTCGTGTTGTCGTGAGGAGAGGCAAAAGGAAGATCAGCGAAATGGATGGAGTAGCCGAATTGAGGCAAAGACCTTTGACAAGTACGGTGACCGAAGATCGAACATGACGACGACGATCGAGTAGCAGAACACAGTACGGTCAACCTAGGATAAGTGAAGTCAGTGACCACCCACCTAAAGACTCATTCCACAGAAGAGCTCATTGCGAAAGATAGGGCATAGTAAGTATTGGTGACAGATAGTGCAAGTCTAGAGATCGATCATGGGTGCTGTAAATCGAGTCTACAGTTTCTTCGATAGGTCAGGTGCATGGGCCACTTTTTGACTAGCATGAATATTATTAAATTCTCATGGGCACTCTTGTTGAGATCTCCTCATTGCCATCTGTCCGAAACGGACCTTCTCGGATCTCTCACCCTGCGCCTCCATTTCCGCGGTCCGCCGGACGAGAGACCCCGCGCCCGCATCCTGGCCGCTCCACCGGGTGCAGCGAACAGGCTACGTCGGCGGCGGCAGGCATCAGCTCGCATCATCGCGCAGGTTTTTAAAAAAGTCTCTTTTGAGCGTTCGCAGTGTCCGCCTCGTCTTCACAACCACTTGTCTCCACGTACACGTGGGCTGTGCCTGATGATATTGTATCATAGGTATAAATGAAGAGTTTGAACATTATTTTTTAATATTAAGGATTACTGTTCTATAAATACAATGAAATAATTAACGTGGTTAGCGATGTTTAGAGAGGAGTTTTGAACATATTTTTGATACAGAACACTATCAAAACAGTCCATATGCGAGACGACAGTTTAATGCAGATCGCGCTCCACAAAGAACGTTGATGAAACAAGTATTTACGTCTTGATCCCGGGTTCTTATCTGGTGCTCATGAGATTGCAATACCAGAAACGTACAACTCGGCTTCAGGCTGAAGGTGAGTCTATCACGGATGTCTGGTGAATAAGTAATGTCACAGCCTGTTGAGGTCGTGTAGTCTACGTCATTCCGACCACTCACGATGGTCTCTTTAGTGAAGACGGATTTGTCTCCACTCTGGGATTCATATGAAGCCCTGCGTCTGGCTAGGAGTGTTCGGGTGCGTTATGCTCGTGCTCCGACCACCGTCTTTTAGCGTTTCTGATAGCAGCGGCAGGGGTTGACGTTTGGGCATCAGATACTAGTTGGGGCGGGTGTTGTTCGGGAGTGTCTCGGCGGAATTGGTTAGGCTGTGGGCAATTATTGAAGTGGTAGCCGGGAATCGTGACTGAGAACTCAGTTAGGAGAAATGAGGAGAAAGAGAGGATAAATCGGCGAAGCACCGCTGAGGTGCGCCATTGCTGCTTTTATCATAATGCTAGTGGGTTTGACAACGACGAACTGGGTATCTATCTGAGTGTTCGTCAAGGTGTCTTTGCTGCTGACGGCCTGCGAAACCTGCGGGTGCTCCGGTGCTGCTTGGAAATTCTTGGAGGCTTTAAGCCTTGACTCGACCTCACTCTCGCTCATGCAGCGCTCTCAGCGGTTACGCGACTCCCAGGGCCGGAGCTCCTGAAGTGACGCCAGATCCACCTTTCGACCGCTAAGTCCGCAGCATCCAGTCGTTCCCTGGAACTGGCATTCTTGGGTAATGTGGTCACCGCGACACAGCTCATACCCAAAAAAAGGGCTCTAGAAGGCTCTCTGGCACCAGGAGGACATTCCAAGGATCTGCCGATCCGGCGCAGGAAGCCAGGAACAATGCGTGGACACCTGGCGCCTGGCCTCGAACGAGAAAGACCCATCTAAATCTCAATGGTGTCCGATGGTGACGGAAGTGAACGGCGATCGCGGAAACGGCGGCCAGTGTCCGCTAAAAGTGGCATTAGGACAAGGCATAGGAGGCCGCGACGGCATCACGGGTGGTCCCTGCTCGCAGCGAATGGCTTCTCAGACAGTGCATGAACTCTGGGTCTCGCGCTCGCTTCCCTCTCTGTCGCTGCAGCCCACCGCGCGTGACGCCTTCAGGTCTCACTGGACCCACGCCAGCAACTTAGGCCTCTCCCATGCGCGCCTCTCGGCGTATTGTCTTGTCGGCCAGCATCGCGCTGACACGGCCTGACCAGCCGGCTGTGGGGCGGAGCGGACGCCGCTGCCACAAGGCGGGGGACGAGGAGGGATCGTCCTTGGCGATCCTGGTGAACCAGTGGCCTTCCGGGGTGCTGTGACGGCTGCGCTGTGATGCAACGGTCATCCAAGGTCTAGTCATTGGTTAGAGAGCTGGCAACCAGTTTGGCTGCTCCGCTGCTTCAACGGTCGCGACCTGGCTGCTGGAAGCCGGCTCGGGGCCTTGCGCTTGTTGTCGCCCTGCTGTTGTCGCCGGCCGCATCTGCCGCCGGAGTTCTTGGAGCTTGAGGGCCACTTTGCCAGTGTGTGCTGATTTGAATCTCCGCCTTCATGGAGGAGTCGGCCGTATGGCGTACTTGTCGCTATGATCAGCAGCTCGTCGAGGGTTTCTGTCATCGCAGAGGAGCTTGTGCTTGAGGAGGGTGCCTTCTCGGCACCCGGCTGTGAAGTACTCGATGGCCTGCACCTCGTGCACGCCCTCGCAGGAGTTCCGGAGCTCGGCCCAACGCGTGAGGTAGTCGCGAGTCGACTCGTCAGGACCTTGCACGCACAAGGAGAGCTGACGAGGCTTGGGAGGACGCTTGTACGTGCTGGTGAAGTTGCGGACGAACGCTTCGGTGAAGTCGACCCAGCTGTTGATGCTGCGGGGCCTTTAGGCTGTTCAGCCATGTCCGGGCCGTGCCCTGGAGCATGAGCGGAACGTACTTTACGCGACACGCTTGTTGCCGTTTGCTATGCTGACAGCCGTGTCGCTACCGCCCCGGCGCTCCCCCGTGATCCGCTCGACGCAGCCAGCTCGGAGCTGAAGTCGACCTACCAGTCTTCATGCGCTGTCACGAGGGGCGTATTCAATCGCCGTCGCGTCGGAGGCGTGTGACTTCCTTAGCGACCGCGATGCAACCGGGCAGTAGGGTCGCCTCCTCGCCGTCGGCGCCGATCAGCGACGCAGCACCGTACGCCCCCCGACCCTCCTCCTCCCCTTGCCCCTCCTCCTCCTCCCCTTGCCCCCCGCCTGCGCAGCTGATGGCCCCTTCTCTGTCTCGCAGGGCAAGGTCTCCGGCGCCTCTACGACACCGACGCCTCCACCGTCTACGGCGTCTGCGCCTTCTTCCACCTCCGGCCACCGCGGCCTCACCGTCTGTGGAGGTATCTGCTCCTAAGATCTCTGCGTCCCGCTCCCCTTGGCCCTCCCGGTTCTTCTCCACTAAGGTGCGTTTCTCCATGCCCCTGTCTCCGCCGTTCCAGGGCTTAATAGATCTCCTATGATATATGACTTGTTTATGAAGATTTTGATGTGTTATGCCTTGTTCTTGTCTGTACATTTGCGCCCTTCCAGGGCTTAACTTGCTTATGAATACATCTCCCATTGATTTTGATGTAGTTTTAGAGTGGCTAGTATGTATGTAGTGGAGCTAGCAGTAGCAGCTACTTCTACGGCACCTTCTTTGTTGTTCAGCTGTGTCAAACAAAATTCTAATGGCCAACTCATATGCCCTGCAATTTGCTCATGATTATTATTTATCTCACATCACCTTCTCCTCTTTGCTTGCCATGCACTCCCAGATCTGTCATCGCGACCGCGTAATAGTCCGCGGGTGATACAACATGCTCAAATTCAGTAACTAATCAGTATATATATATACCATCAGAGAAGTCTCAAAGATTGGGACTATCTTGCCTTATGTTTCAAACTTTGAACTATATACATGACTTCTATTTTATTTTTGAAATTCACAGAGTTATGACTATCGTGTGGATGATGCTAAACAAAGATAGGAGTAGTAGTGGTGGCCATCTAGTTGGACTACTACTGCTAGGACTTGCTCCAGATTTTAGGATTTCTTTTCTTCTAGGACTGGGTTTTTATTATTTTTCCGGTGTGATTGTTTTTTGAGCTCTTTCTTTTTCATTTCCTACTATCCTTATCCTAATTATCTTAAATTGTTATGATGTGTGTAACAGGATTAGATCTTGGATTTGCTAGTGGACTTTGGGAGTTTCTTAGCCAGCTTGGTGACTCCATATTTTTCACTATTTCAGCAAGTCTTTTGTAAGCATTAAACTTTCAGCACTACTTTTCTATCTTATGTGTACATCTGTTTGCTTCCAATTGCTATATATGTACTGTTGTTACTAAAAATGATGAAGCTCCTGTCAATTGCTATACATATATATGTGTATGATGATCCTCCTTTCCTGCAGTAGTATAACTAGGATATAAAGCACATTGAACTAACAATCTTGTATGGTGCCTAAACTACAATGATTCAGGAACATCAGATGACATAGCATGTGGATATTGACATAGGATGAGTAGATTAATAAGTGAGCCAAAAGTGATGGACAAACCTCATGCTAGGAATTCTCGAGGGTTGCAGTACATGGAATGCATTTGCAAATGCAGCCAAAACCTGATATATACCAAAAAAATTGTATAGAAATATGCTGAATTTTCTGCTCTGATTGTTGCTCAAAGAAATTTAGCAAAAAAATGGGGTCCTGGGAGACGCCGCTGCTGCTTGAGGCCCTTGAGAGGCCCTTCGTGTCGTGATGATTTTGCAGGTACCCTGAGAGGCCCTTGAGTTTGCCGGAATGTCGATTAACTTCCGTTCCGGCAAATTCGGGTACTCCATATGTCCTATTTTCAGCAAAGGTCATGCTGAAATTTTCCGTGAATTTTAGCCTGACTTTGCTAAAAATCAAACATATGAGGTACTTGCTACTAATGCATGGGCCGGGGTATCTTAGTACTTAATTAAGTAGGATCAACTGCCCCTTTATTCTTGCTGCATTAAACCATAGGTGGCAATAGAGCCAAGTGATCAGGTCCAACTTAGAAATTCTCCTCAGCATCGGTAAACCCTAGATGATAAACCCAACATAGGTGGCAATAGAGCCAACTGATTAGTGCCAAGTGATTAGGCCCAACCTAGTGTGCCTCGGCATCGATAAACCCTAAATGATGAAAACTTAGCATTTAGGGTGCTTCGGCGTCGACAAACCCTAAATGATGAAACCTTGGCTTTTAGGGTGCCTCGGTGTCGATGAGAACCTAAATGATGTATGCTTAGGCTTTTAGGGTGCCTCGGCATCGACAAACCCTAAATGATAAAAGCTTAGCTTTTAGGATGCCTCGGTGTCGACAAACCCTAAATGATGAGACCATGATCTTGTTCCTTGACAATAACCAACTTTTTGACCAAACTTTTTTCCTATTTAGAGCGAAACATGGCCCACAACGATGAGGCTGGCGGTTCGGGCGGCATGCAATTCTGGGAGTTGTCCTAGGAGTTGGAGGAAGAACCTCACCGCTATGAGGACGCCACGGAAGACACCGATCCTGACTACACAATCCCTAGTGGCGTCGGGGATGACACCACTGATGATGGCGCCGCGGATGCCACCACTTATGATGGCGGCGCACGCATAGATGGCAGCCAACCGAAGAGGCAATGGAAGGACCGCCGCCCGAACGTGCTCGGCACCGTCAGGGAGGAATTTACTGAAGTGAACTCCGACGGGCATCCGACGGTGCCCAAACACGTAGTCAAGGGGTACTCGATTCAGCTCGGGTGCATTCTCTTGAGCACCGCCTCGATCAACACCGAGAACCTAAGGCATAAGGACTGAGGGAATTTGCGCAGCCTCCTCTTCATGAAGCTGCACGAACGATACAAGTTCCCTGCTGAGTTCGCAAACACACGCCTCTTGGGTAATAAAGTGAACGGTGCCGCCCTCACGACGATGAGCACAGCCCTGTCTACTTGGAAAAGCACGGTGACGGCAATGATTGACAAAGGTGATAGTTATGAGAAGATCAAGGCGAAATATCCTTTGATGAGCGAAGATGACTACAAGGAGTTCAAGATCAAGTGCGAGAGCCCCGCAACCTCCGAATCAAGTCAGTGGGGGAAAGAAATGCGGCAGTTGAACATAGGGGTCCACCAACTCGGTCCCGGCGGTTACAGAGTGGCGGAGCCTGTATGGGACAAGGAGGACGCGGAGCGTGCCGAGAAAGGCCTACCGCCCCGCTTCGAGAAATACAGTGACAAGCAGACCAGGAACTTTCTCAGGGCCCGGTACAAGGAGGACCCGGTAACAAAGGAGCTTACCACGGATCCGAAGACCAAGGAGCTTGAGCTTGTTCTGGTAAGGAATACACCCCCGCTTAATTAGCTCCATATGGTTGCATTCTAATTAATCCCCAATATTTCTAAATGGTTCACATTCCTTCCGCAGGACAAAGAGAGCAGTAGCGCGGGGTCGTCTCAGAGCTCCCCTTTCGACACTCCTTTGAATAGGGCATTAAACGTAATGAAAAACGGGGATAAGCTCAATAAGCCGACGTCACCTGGTCGTGTGGCCCGCAAAGGCTTGTCCACAAAATGGTCATCATACTATGGCGCTGGTGGGCAAAAGGAGAAAAAGACTAGCTCGAAAAGCCAGTCGCGCGAGGTTGAAGCACTCAAGGCGCAAGTGGCGCGGATTCCGGAGATGGTCCAAGAGCAAGTGCAACAACAACTGGGATTGACGCTTACCGGCATTATGCCTACCTTGATTCATGGGATAACGACGTGGATTGCGGGTGGCCAACAGGGGCCGCCCCCGATTCCCAGCTTCACGGCCAGCAACTCACACAACGCGCAGGCGGCGCCATTGGTGTCTCCGGCGGCGGTGGTATTGGTGTCTCCGACGCCGGCATTTGAGCTTAATGCACCCGGGTGTACACCAGCCGGCTCCTCACCAGCAAGCGGCCCCTCTGTCAGTTGCACGCCCGCCGTTGGCGGTGCCTCGACATTAGCCGAGCTCGACGGCATCACGGTAACTAAGCCTCTCGGCCGAGGACTTCATCTCCTTGCCTTTGACTAGGCATCCCTGACACCCTACATGTTTTCGCATGGCGCCGCCAACGTTCCTTGCACTCTCCTGCACTTCGTGGGCGGCGAGTTCACTACTAGGAAAAGGCATGCTAGTGGCGCACCGAATTTGCCTTCTAATGGCGCACTACCGGTGCGCCACTGGCATCACGCCATTAGAATTAAATTCTAATGGCGCACCACCGGTGTGCCATTAGTATCTGGTGTTCTAATGGCGCACCACGTAGTGCGCCATTAGTATAGCATGCAGTGCGCCATTAAAGTGCCTCCCAGGGGGCCATATGTACCCATGTGCTTTGGCATTCTAATGGCTCACCAGCAGTTAATGCGCCATTAGTGTGATGATCACAGTGCGCCATTAGTGTCTTGTGTGGTGCGCCATTAGTATGAATATTAGGTTTTATTTTTATTTTTTGCTTTTCTGATTTTTGCACAGGTTACAAAATATATTATTGGACAGAATATAGACAGCAGCACACAGCAACATCAGATTCATCGAATACAATAGAAGATTAGTCTCCGAATACAATTCATCATATTAGTCTCCGAATTCAAAAGACCGAACAATGATAAAACATTACAAGTCTCAAGACCACGAGTATCGAGTTTGCCTTCACATTACAAGTCGATATCGATCATCTAAACTACCATCACATAGAAGACAGCTGTGGTCATCACGATGAGCATCATCGCCATCAAACTGGTTTTCATCCGGTTCCTCCAATGCTCCCTCCTCTCTCCCTCTAGATAGCGGGAGTATCTACATTCGGCCTCCGCCCTAGTGGTGTACCCTTTGTAACTGTTACCGCTAAAACGGTGAACCTGTCTCCGACACTCCTCCCAGTCGTCGTAGACTCCGGGAACCTTACCCTTGTACACGACATACAACGGCATCTCTATGCACAAGCCAAACAACAGACAATACATAAGCAATATGTAAGTATGCAACAAAAGGATCGGAAGAGAAAATCAAGACATTAATAGCACAATTCATGGTCCTACTAATAAATAGCATCGATTACATCCAAGTTGAACGACTATCCAAACCAAAGAGACATACGAATTCATTAAAGTATAATTACAACATGAGCCAATCAATGTTTCAGAACTACACATCACTACTTTCGACTCGACTCATCGGACAGGAACGTGGATGAAGCTGCCGTCTGTCGTGATGGTCATGAAATCGCGGTCGTTGTCACCCTGCATTTGTAGCATTTCATCTATCTCACTGTTGGATGGTTGATATCTGAGGAAGAACTGCCCCGAGGTATGAAGGACATCTTGATGGATGATGTCCGCAAACTCCGACTAGATGCGAAAGAATTCTTGTCTGAGGTCCGCGTCCTGGACTGCCGAAAAGCTCGCGGCCCAATCTTTGAGATTATCTGGTAGCAGAAGTTGATGATGGTCCCTTACGATCGCCCGCATGTGATGGAGGGCGTAGTATGCATCCTTCTGACCGCCAGGCGGCTGCTTGACGCAGCAGAACTTCGTATTGTGTGAGAACATGTGCTTGCCGTACTTACGAACTGCCCTGGTGAAGGTGCCTCCAGATTTGGCGTAGGCGGGGAGAACATCATCAAGAACTTTCTTGACATTTGTGTAGTCTATCCTGGAGTTACGGTTCGGGTCTAAATACGTGGCCATGGAATATTTCGGGCTTAAGAGGATGAGTGTGCAATGTGTGTCACTGCACAGAACACGGAATGTTAGAAAAAAAAAGAATGATCGAAATCTAAGAAATAATATGTTACAGGGCGGTTAAGGGATGACTTACTCGGGAAAGTAAGCCATAAGGAAGTTATCCTTATCTGGGTTTGCCAGAATGACGCCTTCAAGGTGTGAACTCGCAACTTGGCGGTCCCCAACGCTGCTCAAGTGCTTGGCACGCATGTAGAAGGGGTCGACTATCACGATGTCCGGGGCCTTGTCTCTAATGATCCGCATCTCCATACTCAGCGAAAACAGCCGAATGAAGGTGTAGTGCAGCGGATGAAGGTTAAACATAGCAAAGATGTCATCAAACCGCAGGACGATCGTACCCCCGATGTCGCCATCCACAAAGCCCTTGCCCTCTGGCACCTTGACCATGAAAACTAGGTATGCCACATCCTTCTCTCTGAGACGCCGCTTCTCCAAAGAAAGAACACTGTCGTGCAGACTCCGCATAGCACCGGTTGCAGCATTCGGCATATTTGGCGGTAGCATCGCCCTACCCGCCACATGCACCCTCCTCGAGATATCCTAAGTGAAGGTGGCCCGTCCTGAGCACGGATCGAACTCGGTACCGGCTGGCTCGCACCGGCGCCCTTGTTAGTCTTTCGTTTCCGTCCCTTCTTCTTGATCTCCTGTAATGGGACCGAGTTCTGCTCACAGACCACCTTCTTGAGCGTGTTGGGGCTGATAATATTTTGCACCTCAGCTATCTGAGGCTCGGTGAAGGCGGGAGCTGGAGGCGTGTCCTGAGAACTGAACACCAAACGACGCCTGTTGCAATTGGATTTCTCCGCCGTACCAGCTAGATTGCGGTCGTCTTGGTTGGGTTCTTGAGAAAGAGGCCCACAGAACTCGTCAGCGTACCCATCTTCGGCAAAGTACTTATCAACTTTGGTAAATGTACCGTCGTCGTTGTCATCGCCGTCCGGATCCTGTGCCATAGGGCTGTCCGGATCGTGTGCCATAGGGATGTCCGGCAGGTCCGGTAGCGTTGCGGCGTTCTTGCCATGGCTTGGCACTGGCACGACTGGCGGTCTTGTCTGTGGGTTGGTGTCCCCCGCCCCCAAATGAATCTGGCTCTTCGGCCAAAGCAGGGGCCAGCTTACGCAGGTGTTGAGGGTCATCTTATCTTCTTTGTCGGCCCCAGCAGGTCGAATCGGAGGTAACAACTCGTCGTAGCCAGGCAGCACCTGAACCACTTCAACCCTATACATTGTGGGTGGCATCGGATTACCGTGGAACATGGGGTTGCCCGGTTGAACGATTCTACCCTTGGCGACATCGACCAACTCGGCGCCCACGAAGTGCAGAAGAGTGCAAGGAACGTCGGCGGTGCCCTTCGAAAACATTTACAGGGCGTCAGGGATGCCCAGTCAAAGGCAAGGAGATGAAGTCATCGGCCGAGAGGCTTAGTTACCGTGATGGCGTTGAGCTCGGCTAATGTCGAGGCACCGCCAACGGCGGGCGTGCAACTGACGGAGGGGGCGCTTGCTGGCGACGTGCCGGCCGGCGTACACCTGGGTGCATTAAGCTCCAATGCCCGTGCCGGCGCCGGAGACACGAATACCGCCTCCGCCGGAGACACCAATGGCGCCGCCGAAGACACCAATGGAGCCGCCTGCGCGCTGTGCGAATTGCTGGCCGTGAAGCTGGGAACCGGGGAAGGCCCCTGTTGGCCGCCCGCAATCCACGTCATCAGCCCATGAATCAACATAGGCACCATGGCGTTGAGCGTCATTCCAAGTTGTTGTTGCACTTGCTCTTGGACAAGCTCCGGAATCCACGCCACTTGTGCCTTGAGTTCTTCAACCTCGCGCATCTGGCTTTCCGAGCTGGTCTTTTTCTCCTTCTGCACACCAGCGGTATAGTATGACCCCCATTTTGTGGACAAGCCTTTGCCGGCCACACGACCAGCTGATGTCGGCTTAGTGAGCTTATCCTTGTTTTTCATTACGTTCAACGCCCTATTTAAAGGGGTGTCGAAAGGGGAGCTCTTAGACAACCCGGCGCTACTGCTTTCAGTGTCCTGCGAAAGGAATGTGAACCATTTAGAAATATTGGGGATTAATTAGAGTGCAACCATATGGAGCTAATTACGCGGGGGTGTATTCCTTACCAGAAGAAGTTCAAGCGCCCTGGTCTTCGGATCCGTGCTAAGCTCCTTTGTTATCGGGTCCTCCTTGTACCGGGCCCTGACATAGTTCCTAGTCTGCTTGTCACCGCTGTATTTCACGAAGCAGGGCAGTAGGCCTTGCTCGGCACGCTCCGCGTCCTCCTTGTCCCATATAGGCTCCGCCACTCTATAACCGCCGGGACCGAGTTTGTGTTCCCCTAAGTTCAACTCCCGCATTTCTTTCCCCCACTGACTTGATTCGGAGGTTGCACTGCTCTCGCACTTGATCTTGAACTCCTTGTACTCATCTTCGCTCATCAAAGGATATTTCGCCTTGATCTTCTCATAACTATCACCTTTATCAATCATTCTCTTCACCGCACTTTTCCAAGTAGACAGGGCTGTGCTCATCTTCGGGAGGGCGGCACTGTTCACTTCATTCCCTAAGAGGCGTGTTTTTTCAAATTCGGCGGGGAACTTGTATCGTTCGTGCAGCTTCGTGAAGAGGAGGTTGCGCAAATTCCCTCGGTCCTTATGCCTAAGGTTCTCGGTGTTGATCGAGATGGTGCTCCGGAGAATGCACCCGAGCTGAACCGAGTACCCCTTGACTATATGTTTGGGCTTAGTTGGATTCCCGTCGGAGTCTACTTGAGTGAATTCCTCCTTGACGGTGCGGAGCGCATTCGGGCGGCGGTCCTTCCTTTGCTTCTTCGGTTGGCTGCCATCTGTGTGTGCGCCGCCATCATCAGTGGTGGCATCCTCGGCGGCACCATCAGTGGTGTCATCCCCGACGCCACTAGGGGTTGTGTAATCAGGATCGGTGTCTTCCGCGGCGTCCTCATAGCGGTGAGGTTGTTCCTCCATCTCCTGGGACAGCTCCCAGAATTGCTTGCCGCCCGAACCACCGGCCTCATCATTGTGGGCCATGTTTCGCTCTAAATAGGAAAAAAGTTTGGTCAAAAAGTTGGTTATTGTCAAGGAACAAGATCATGGTCTCAACATTTAGGGTTTGTCGACACCGAGGCACCCTAAAAGCCTAAGCTTTCATCATTTAGGGTTTGTCGATGCTGAGGCACCCTAAAATCCTAAGCGTACATCATTTAGGTTCTCATCGACACCGAGGCATCCGGGGCAGCCAAGTTAAGTTTTCATCATTTAGGGTTTATCGATGCCGAGGCACCCTAGGTTGGGCCTAATCACTTGGCACTAATCACTTGTCTCTATTGCCACCTATGGTTTAATACAGCAAGAATAAAGGGGCAGTTGATCCTACTTAATTAAGTACTAAGATACCCCGGCCCATGCATTAGTAGCAAGTACCTCATATGTCTGATTTTTAGCAAAGTCATGCTAAAGTTCACGGAAAATTTCAGCATGACCTTTGCTGAAAATAGGACATATGGAGTACCCGAATTTGCCGGAACGGAAGTTAATCGACATTCCGGCAAACTCAAGGGCCTCTCGGGGTACCTGCAAAATCATCACAACACAAAGGGCTTCTCAAGGGCCTCAAGAAGTAGCGGCCCTTCACGAGCGAACTCAATGAGTGTGAACCAACAGAGTGTGGGTCACCACAGATTCTGTAGTCAAAAACCTTCAGGACAGAGTGAAAATAGTTACAATATGCTTCCAAGTAATTTTTCTGTAAATAAGGCACAATATGCTTGCAATTAAATCACAATATGCTTGCAAGTAATTTTTCTGTAACAGTCTTGCCCCTATTTGAAGGACAAGCAAATAGATACAATGGGTAGCTTTGGCACAATCCTAAGGCACAATCCTCTGACTAATGCATCACTGTAGGCCGGCATGAAACACACTCCTCCAAAAAAGCCTAAAATTCCACTATTATTGCATGTAAAAAAGCCTAAAATCCACTAGTATTGCCTCTAAGAAAGCCTTAAAAGTCCACTATTATTGATAATCAAAATATGATCTGAACTGTAAGGAGTTAACTGAAAAATGAGTGTTAGCTGAAGTTTTCCAGTACAGATCATAACTGAAGTTATTCATAGAATATAGTGACATCAAATGCAGTTAATTAGTCTTAATTGAATCTTAGTAAGGTTCATTCTGAAGTCAAAAGTCCCGAAACAGTGAAAGGGAACAAACAAAAAAATGTTCGGGAAATTCCAAAAGAGTCTAAAGGTATGGGTTGGTTTTTGGTTCCAATTTGAAAACCCAAAATTTCATCAACACATTAATTATAATTTGTTTGTGCAAATACTTCTCTCAGGCAGCCACACACATCTTTCTTCATCCAATTTTTTCCTACAGCATCATTGAACATCTGAAACTTACCAGCTCAACTTGAGAAAAAAATGGATAGGCAGGGACATTTGTGCTTTTTGCCATCTAATCTAATCTACCTCTGCTTGATTAACTATTGTTTTGGTTTTCACTTTGTGCCAGCCCATTAGATTAGTTGGTAAAGTACATGCTTCATCTTACATTCCCTACATGTGTGTACATGCATTTGCAGGCTTTCAGACCCTGACTAATTAACTACATTGCTGATCAGAGACCCTGCTGTTTACTGGGAGGTGGCAGTACTACTGTGCTAGTGTGCTAGTACTGGTTTTTATTCTTTGGAACCTTCTACTTATGAAGCTCTCTCAAGTAAAGGTTTTCAACTAGTTGTACATTTTTGTATGGTGCAAAAGTCCAGCAGCACTAGAACTGAACTGATTGATCTATACATGTTGTAGGAGGAGCTATATCATTTTCTCCATGGGGAATTTTGTGTAGGTACTTAGACAGGCACACAGATCACCAAATTTCAACAGGAGGCGGATATAGACTTACTAACCAGAATTTAGCTAGCAGTGCAGTAACTTGCAAGTGTTAATAGCTATAAACACTGAAATATGCATTTCTATCCATAAGCTGTCAAATATCATCAGAAGATAACAGACACGGTCGAGGGGAGGGAGGGATGGAATTGGGAGGAAGGGTGGAGAGGGAAGAAGGAGGAAGGAGGAGAGGTACCTCGGCGGGCGCGACCGGTCATCGGAGGGGTTGGGGTCAGGGTTGGGGTTGGCGGCGGCGGCGTCGAAGGGATGGCTCGATTGGTCGTCGGGGAGGCCTCCTGGGCGCCTCGGTTGGTCATGGGGAGGTCGGCAGCCGCGGTCGTCGTCCTGCACCCCGTGCCCGGACTGAGGTAGAGGCGGCGCAGGGTAGGGGCCGATGCGGGGAGGCTATCGGCGACGGCGAGGTCGCGGAGGCGTCGGCTATGGCGGAGCTGCAGTGGTGGGGGAGTGGGGGCGGCGGCGCACGTAGGGGCGGCGGCGACGTGGGGCGGGGCAGCGCGGGGGGGACTAGATCTGGCGAGAGGGAGGGACGAAGGGGTCGGGCTAGGTAGAGCTAGGGGGAAGATTACTAATGGCGCACCCCCGAGCGGTGCGCCATTAGAATGTTTTTTCTAGATAGCAATGGCGCATCCCAGAGCGGTGCGCCATTAGAATGTTTTTTTATATAGCAATGGCGCACTACCAGAGCGGTGCGCCATTAGAATGTTTTTTTAGATAGCAATGGCGCACTACACGAGCGGTGCGCCATTAGTATGTTTATTATTATTATTTTTTGTTGCTATTTTTTAATATTTTTTTATAAAAACAGTAATAATTTTTTTATGAATATGAAAAAATATCATCAAATGGGGGTGCTCGGCGGCGGTGGAGCGGGCCGGGGAGGGTGCGGTGGGTCGGCGGCGACGGTGGAGTGGGGGAGGGTGCGGTGGGTCGTCGGCGGCGGTGGAGCTAGCGGGGGAGGGTGCGGGGGGTCGGCGGTGGCGGTGGAGCGGGGGGGGGGGCGGGGGGGGGGGGGGGGCGGTGGAGCGAGCGGGGGAGGGTGCGGGGGGGGATCGAGATCGAGATGAAGGGGGATAGCGATTGAGATTTAAAAATATTCATCAAATTTGAAAAAATATTCATGAATTCGAAAAGTGCCCATGAAATTTAAAAATATTCATGAGTTCAAAAAATGCCCATGTAATACAATCGAGAAATGAAGACTACGATTTAAATACAATCGATCTTAGCTAGCTAGCTATCTGTTCACAATCTTCTTGCCCTTCTTTTTTGCAAATGGAGTTCTTCTGTGGAACGGACATCCTTTAGGTAGGGTGGTCCTGCTTCTTCTTGTGGTGTATGCTGCTACTTCATCGTCGTCGTCATGTTCGATCTTCGGGTCGCCGTACTTGTCAAAGTCTTGCTCATTGGCTACTCCATCCATTCCGATGATCTTCCTTTTGCCTCTCCTCACGACAACACGACTAGGCTTTGACGGGTCGGTAATGAAGAAGCATTGGTCCACTTGGGAAGCCAGTACCCATGGCTCATTTTTCGCGGTGACGTTTGCGCCCGCGGTCTTGGATATGGCTTCGGGTATAACCATGGTGGTGAAATACCGGTCTTCTTTTAGGACGCTCTTGGCCCATCTGACACGAAACATCGGGACCTTCTCTCCAGCGTAGCTCAGCTCCCAGATCTCCTCGATCCTTCCGTAGTATCTGTCCTTGTCGTTACCGGTGTAGGATTCCATCGTTACCCCGGAGTTCTGATAACCATCGCTCTTCATGTCCTTGTCCTCGGTGTAGAATGTGTAGTCGTTGATATCGTACGCCTCATAGGTCATCAGGTTGTGCTCGGCGCCCTGTGACAAGGCGAATATGAGTTGTTCTTCCGCGGAAGAATCTTCATGTAAAGGGTACGACAGAAGCTTCTGCTTGAACCAACGCGTGAAACATGAGTTGTGCTCTTTGAGTATATCTCCATCCGTCCTCTGTTGGCCTCGGTCATTGTACGTCTTCTCAATAAAGGTTTTGTGCTCTACCACCCAAGGATCGACCACGTCTATGTGTTGTAGCGCGACTAGGTTTGTTCTTTCAAAGTCGGCGAGTCGACCCTCGAAGTCGACATGCATTTCGCGGCGACCCTCACAGTGACCCCATCCAGCGAGCCTGCCGAGGTGCCTGTTGACGGACAGACCAACGGGGTTCTCGATGCCTAGATAATTCATGCAGTAGGAGATGCACTCTTCGGTCAGAAAGCCCCTGGCTATACTTCCCTCTGGACGTGACATGTTGCGAATGTATCCTTTGATGACACCATTCATCCTTTCGAACGGCATCATGCTGTGCAGGAACGTCGGCCCGAGTTGGATGATATCCTCCATGATATGTACCAGCAGATGCACCATAACGTCAAAGAATGCGGGCGGGAAGTACATCTCAAGCTCGCATAGTATCACCACGATCTCTTCCTGTAGCCTTCTAAGTTGCCTCACGCCAATCGACTTCCGAGAGATGACGTCGAAAAAGTTGCGTAGGCCAAATAGCGTTTCACGGACGTGCGCGTCCATGATCCCACGGATTGCAACTGGAAGTATCTGCGTCATCAGCACGTGACAGTCGTGAGACTTCATCCCGTTGAACTTCTTCTTCACTGGGTCTAGTTATCTGCTTATCTCCCCGCGTAACCATAAGGAAGTTTTACTCCTAGGAGGCAGGTGAAAAACTGCTCGATCTCCTCCTGACTTAGAGTGAAGCACGCGGGAGGGTAGTCATTTCCGGTCTTCTTGGCCTTTTTGCCTTTGCGACGACTTTCTGTGTCCTGCTTCGCCTCATCATCATCATCATCATCATCATTAGCGTGAAGCTCCTGCCTGATGCCCATTGATTTCAAGTCTGCCCTTGCTTTCGGCCCATCTTTGGTCCTCTCTGGCATGTTGAGCAGGGTACCAAGGAGACTCTCGCACACGATCTTCGTGATATGCATTTCATCAAGGCTATGAGGCACACGGTGGATCTTCCAGTACGGCAAGTCCCAGAAAACAGACCTCGTTTTCCATACCTTCAGCAGCGGCTCTGGCGCCTTTCGCTTCTTTCCCGGCTCTGGCGCCTTTTGCTTCTTTCCCGGCAGTGGGCAGTCTTCCCAATTTTTCAACAGCTCGTCTATTTCCTCGCCGCTCCTCGTACACGGGCGTTTTCGGGGTTCGGTTTCACCATCGAACAGATCCTTGCGTTTCCTCCACGGGTCATCGTCGCGAAGCCACCTTCGATGTCCCATGAACACGGTTTTCGAAGACCCGGTATCTCTATCTAGCTAGCGATACGTTGTGTCATCCATGCACCTTACGCATCCAGAAAATCTGTGGACTACCTGCCCCGTGAGATATCCGTAACCAAGATAGTCGTGCACCGTCCTGAGCAATGCGGCTCTCATAGGGAAATATTCTTTCTCTGCGGCGTCCCACGTATTGGTTGGCGTTTTCCACAGCGTGTCTAGCACCTCCTTCAGCAGCCCCAGATACAGATTGATGTCGTTCCCTGGTTGTTTCGGCCCTTCAATTAGCATACTCATGTGAATGTACTTCCTCTTCATGCACAACTAGGGGGGAAGGTTGTACATCCACACAAACACAGGCCAGGTGCTATGTGTGCTTCTCTAGCTGCCAAATGGATTGACTCCATCGGTGCTCGCACCCAGCACGATGTTCCTTGGATCCTTCCCAAATCTGGGTATTCGAAGTTCAACGCTTGCCACTAGCTCGCATCCTTAGGGTGACTCAGCATCTTGTCTTTTTTATTTATCTCCGGATCATTTCCGTCATCTTACCGCTTCTTCTCCTCCCTATCCGCGTGCCAACGTAGGAGCTTTGCTACCTTAGGGTCCGCGAAATACCGCTGCAGACGAGGAGTGATCGGAAAGTACCACACCGATTTTCGAGGAGCTTTCTTCCTCTTCTTGTATCGAGTGACGCCGCACACCGGACATATGGTAGACTCCGCATGCTCGTCCCGATAAATGATACAATTGTTCATGCACACATGGTATTTCACGTGCGGTAAATCCAGAGGACACACGATTTTCTTCGCCTCCTCGAAACTGGTCGGGCACTTGTTCCCCTTGGGAAGACGTTCGTGCCAGAATGACATGTTCTCGTCGAAGCATGCGTCAGTCATTTTGTGTTTTACCTTCATCTCCAGAGACATGAGCATTACTTTCAGGCGGGTATCCTCGGGCCTGCATCCTTCATACAATGGAGTAACCGCATCTATCTCCAATTGATCCAGCTTGGCTTTCTCTCGGGCGGCAGCTCTTGCGTTATCCGTCTGCTTGAGAAGCAGCTCTTGAATATGAGGGTCCTGCACCCAACCTCCATCATCGTCTGCTCCGGCATCTTCATCTTCATGATCATGCCCTTCGTCATGATCTTCCTCATCATCATGTACGACATCTTCTACATGATGACTGTGTACAGCATCACCGTCATGATCATGTCCTGGAGATTCTTCGTCTTCTCGCCCGCCCTCGCCGCGGTGGTACTTGTCTTGTTGCCCTTCCTCATTTCTTGCCCGGCCCCCATGGACGACTTCATAGTCATCTTCATCACCTTGCCACCGATAGCCATCCATGAAACCACGCAAGAGTAGGTGGTCCCGCACCTGCCCAGAATCCGGGTCCGCAATAAGGCTCTTCAGCTTGCATCTTCGACACGCACATCTTATCTCCGTCTCGTTCTTTTGAAGCATCTTGGCCTTCGCGGAGCTGAAAAACCTATTCACGATGCCTTCAGTCATCGTGCAGACCATGGTCGCCTGCGGGGTAGAGCAAAATGATATTTTAGAACCAAGAAAAAATTTGGCATGACCTTCCCTAAGAATAGGACCAAAAAGTATGCATAGTGCCAAAATTCTCGCCGAAACGGAAATGAATCAAAACATTCCGGTAAAATATAGGCAACTATCGCATTTCAAATACCGTTACCTTCAAACACAAACATATATGCAACACCACAAACATACATAGATCTAGCTAGGCCACAAAAAGTGCATGTGCACATTGTTGGAGCGAGCTAGGGAGAAAAAAAGTAGATCTACATCATGAAGATAGCTTTCCCCTTACTTACCTATCAAAAAAAGGTAATTTCACCACTTAATTTTGATGAATCTATGGTGGAAATGAGGTGAGGAGGAGGAGATGGCCGAAAGCTTGGAGAAGGAGGTGGAGGGAATGAAGTGGGGAAAGTGAGTGGGTAGGTGTGGGGCTGTCCAAAATATCTTGTTGGGGTCCCAGGTTACTAATGGCGCACCACCAGCAAATGCGCCATTAGTAACCCTGGTTACTAATGGCGCACCTGCAGGTGGTGCGCCATTAGTAGTTTTGCAAAAAAGTAAAAAAAACAAATATATATACTAATGGGGCACCGGGTAATAGTGCGACATTACTAGTTTAAACTAGTAATGGCGCACTATGAAACGATGCGCCATTAGTAGTTTTGCAAAAAAAGAAGAATAAAAAAAATTACAGTAATGGCGCACTGTCTGCTTGGTGCGCCATTACTACTTAGAACTAGTAATGGCGCACTTCAACCTGATGCGCCAATAGTATGTATGGAAAAATGGAAAAAAATTAATACTAGTGGCGCACCCTGTTTCTGGTGCGCCATTAGTGTCTTCCACACTAATGGCACATCACCAACCGGTGCGCCATTAGTATATAGTAGTGGCGCACTGCTTCCATGGTGCGCCATTAGTATCAATCCTATCTATAGACCTTTTCCTAGTAGTGGTTGGTCGATGTCGCCAAGGGTAGAATCGTTCAACCGGGCAACCCCATGTTCCACGGTAATCCGATGCCACCCACAATGTATAGTGTTGAAGTGGTTCGGGTGCTGCCAGGCTGCGACGAGCTGTTACCTCCGATTCGACCCGCTGGGGCCGACGAAGAAGATGAGATGACCCTCTGTGCCTGCGTAAGCTGGCTCCTGCTTTGGCTGAAGAGCCAAATTCGTTTGGGGGCGGGGGACACCACCCCACAGACAAGACCGCCAGTCGTGCCGGCGCCAAGCCATGGCAAGAACACCGCAACGCTACCGGACATGCCGGACATCCCTATGGCACAGGATCCAGACATGCATATGGCACAGGATCTGGACGACAACGACAACGACGATGGTACATTTACCAACGTCGATAAGTACTTTGCCGAACATGGGTACGGTGACGAGTTCTGCGGGCCTCCTTCTCAAGAACCCAAACAAGACGACCGCGATCTAGCTGGTACGGCGGAGAAACCCAATTGCAACAGGCGTCGTCTGGCGTTCAGTTCTCAGGAGACGCCTCTAGCTGCCGCCTTCACTGAGCCTCAGATAGCGGAGGTGCCAAATATTATCAGCCCTAACATGCTCAAGAAGGCGGTCTGTGAGCAGAACTCGGTCCCATTACAGCAGATCAAGAAGAAGGGCCGGAAACGGCCGACTAAAAAGGCCGCCGGTGCGAGCCAGCCGGCACCGAGTACGATCCGTGCTCAGGACGGTCCACCTTCACCTAAGGATATCTCGAGGAGGGTGCATGTGGCGGGTAGGGCGATGCTACTGACAAATATGCTCAATGCTACAACCGGTGCTATGCGGAGTCTGCACGACAGTGTTCTTTCTTTGGAGAAGCGGCGTCTCAGAGAGAATGATGTGGCATACCCGGTTTTCGTGGCCAAGATGCCAGAGGGCAAGGGCTTTATGGATGGCGCCATCGGGGGTACGATCGTCCTGCAGTTTGATGACATCTTTGCTATGTTCAACCTTCATCCGCTGCACTACACCTTCGTTTGGCTGTTTTCGCTGAGTATGGAGATGCAGGTCATTAGAGACAAGACCCCAGACATCGTGATCGTCGACCCCTTCTACATGTGTGCCAAGCTCTTGAGCAGCGCTAGGGACCGCCAAATCGCGAGTTCACACCTCGAAGACGTCATTCTGGCAAACCCAGATAAGGATAACTTCCTTGTGCCTTACTTTCCCAAGTAAGTCATCCCTTAACCGCCCTGTAACATATGATTTCTTAGATTTCGATCGTTCTTTTTTTCTAACATTCCGTGTTCTGTGCAGTGACACACATTGCACACTCATCCTCTTAAGCCTGAAATATTCCATGGCCACGTATTTCGACCAGAACCGTAACTCCAAGATAGACTACACAAATATCAAGAAAGTTCTTGATGATGTTCTCCCTAGCTACGCCAAATCTAGAGGCACCTTCATCAGGGTAGTTCGTAAGTACGGCAAGCACGTGTTCGCCCACAATACGACGTTCTGCTGCGTCAAGCAGCCGCCTGGCGGTCAGAAGGATGCCTAATACGCCCTCCATCACGTGCGGGCGATTGTAAGGGACCATCATCACCTTCTGCTACCAAATAATCTCAAAGATTGGGCCGCGAGCTTGTCGGCAATCTAGGACGCGGACATCAGACAAGAATTTTTTCGCATCCAGTCGGAGTTTGCGGACATCATCCATCAAGATGTCCTTCATACCTCGGGGCAGTTCTTCCTCAGATATCAACCGTCCAACATTGAGATAGACGGAATGCTACAAATGCAGGCTGACAACGCCCGCGATTTCATGACCATCACGACAGACGGCGGCTTCATCCACGCTCCTGTCCATGAGTCGAGTCAAAAGTAGTGATGTGTAGTTCTGAAACATTGATTGGCTCATGTTGTAATTAAACTTTAATGAATTGTATGTCTCTTTGGTTTGGACAGTCGTTCAACTTAGATGTAATCGATGCTATTTATTAGTAGGACCATGAATCATGCTATTAATGTCATGCTTTTCTCTTCTGATCCTTTTATTGCATACTTATATATTGCTTATGTATGTATTGTCTGTTGTTTGGCTTGTGCATAGAGATGCCGTCGTATGTCGTGTACAAGGGTAAGGTTCCCGGAGTCTACGACGACTGGGAGGAGTGTCGGAGATAGGTTCACCGTTTCAGCGGTAACAATTACAAAGGGTACACCACTAGGGCGGAGGCCGAATCTAGATACGCCCGTTATCTAGCGGGACAGAGGAGGGAGCATTGGAGGAACCGGATGAAGACCAGTTTGATCGCGGTGATGCTCATCGTGATGACCGCAGCTCTCTTCTATGTGATGGTAGTTTAGATGATTGATATTGACTTGTAATGTGAAGACAAACTCGATACTCGCAGTCTTGAGACTTGTAATGTTTTATCTTTGTTCGGTCTTTTGAATTCAGAGACTAATATGATGAATTGTATTCGGAGACTAATCTTCTATTGTATTCGATGAATCTGCTGTTATTGTGTGCTACTGTCTATATTCTGTCAAATAATATATTTTGTAACCTGTGCAAAAATCAGAAAAGTAAAAAAACAAATATTCATACTAATGGCGCATCACCACAAGGTGCGCCATTAGTATGCCAAAGGATACTAATGGCGCATCAAGACAGAGTGCGCCATTAGTATGACAAAGCAGATGGTTACATATGGCCCCCCCGGGAGGCATACTAATGGCGCATGGAGTTACATACTAATGGCGCACTTCCTGGTGCGCCATTAGCATACCAGATACTAATGGCACACCAGTGGTGCGCCATTGGTAAAAAATTCTAGTGGCGTGATACTAATGGCGCACCGGTAGTGCACCATTAGTAGGCAAAACCGGTGCGCCATTAGTAGGCCTTTTCCTAGTAGTGGTATGCGAAGTACTGGTATCGCATTTTTGCGAGGGCTGGGGTTAGGGCCGCATTGCTACGCCTGCTCGGGTCGTGCCAGGCGGTCTTGTTGTAGGTTACTCCGGGCGCGCTTGACGGTGTCCGGTCGTTTAATGGCCGGACTGGGGAACTGCCTGGAGAGGCTGCTTTGTACTTCTGCTGCAAGGGCCGCCGTGTGCTCCTCCATTCGGAGGGAGAGTTCGGTGTTTCCATTGACCGTAATTACTCCTTGAGGGCCTGGCATTTTGAGCTTAAGGTATGCGTAGTGTGGTACCGCATTGAACTTGGCGAATGCGGTTCGCCCGAGCAGTGCGTGATAGCCACTGCGGAATGGGACTATGTCGAAGATTAACTCCTCGCTTCGGAAATTATCCGGAGATCCGAAGACCACTTCAAGTGTGACTGAGCCTGTACAGTTGGCCTCTACACCTGGTATTACGCCTTTAAAGGTCGTTTTTGGTGGGCTTATTCCTCGAGGGATCTATGCCCATTTTCCGCAATGTATCCTAGTAAAGCAGGTTCAGGCTGCTGCCGCCGTCCATAAGGACTCTAGTGAGATGAAATCCGTCAATAATTGGGTCTAGAACCAATGCGGCGAATCTGCCATGACGGATGCTAGTGGGATGGTCCCTTCGATCAAAGGTGATCGGGGAGGAGGACCATGGGTTGAACTTTGGGGCGACTGGCTCTACCGCGTATACGTCCCTTAACACACGCTTCCGCTCCCTTTTGGGGACGTGGGTTGCGTATATCATGTTCACCGTCTGCACTTGTGGGGGAAAACCCTTCTGTCCACTGTTGTTCGGCGGCCAGGGCTCCTCGTCGTCATCGCTTTGCAGCCCCTTGTCTTCATTTTCGGCATTTAACTTGCTTGCCTGCTTGAACACCCAACAATCCCTGTTGGTGTGATTGGCCGGCTTTTCGGGGGTGCCATGTATCTGGCATAAGCGGTCGAGTATTCGGTCCAAACTGGACAGGCCCCTAGGATTCCTTTTGAATGGCTTTTTCCGCTGACCGGATTTAGAGCATCTGAATCCGGCATTAACTGCCGTATCCTCAGTATTGTCGCCGTTAATGCGGCGCTTCTGCTTGTTGCGACGCGACCTGCCACTACTGTCCCTGGTATCCGAATTACCAGGGTTCTTGGTCATATTGTTGCTACGAGCAAGCCAGCTGTCTTCTCCCGCGCAAAAGCGGGTCATGAGTGTCGTGAGTGCTGCCATAGACTTCGGCTTTTCCTGTCTAAGGTGCCGGGCAGCCACTCATCACGGATATTGTGCTTGAAGGCTGCTAGGGCCTCAGCGTCCGGACAGTCGACTATTTGATTTCTCTTTGTTAGAAACCGTGTCCAGAATTGCCTGGCCGATTCCTTTGGCTGCTGAATTACGTGACTTAGGTCATCGGCGTCTGGGGGTCACACATAAGTGCCTTGGAAATTGTCGAGGAATGCGGCTTCGAGGTCCTCCCAACAACTGATTGATCCTGTTGGCAAGCTGTTAAGCTAATGCCGAGTTGGTCCTTTAAGCTTGAGTGGGAGGTATTTGATGGCGTGGAAATCATCACCGCGGGCCATGTGGATATGAAGGAGATAATCCTTGATCCATACCGCAGGATCTGTTGTGCCATCATATGATTCGATGTTTACGGGTTTGAAACCCTCGGGGATTTGATGATCCATTATTTCCTCTGTGAAGCATAGTGGGTGTGCGACGCCTCTGTACTGGGCTATATCACGACGTAGCTCCAATGAGCTTTGTCTACTGTGTTCGGCCCTGCCGAATTTGTGGCCGGCGTGAAGGTTACCATCTCGAGCCGTGGGGCGCCCACGCGATCCATAGATCGATCTTGTTTGCCTTGCCTTGTCCTCCAACATATCTCGTAAGTCCGGCGCATATTCCCGTGCCTTGGTACGGGGTGCGGCTTGAGTGGAGGGCCGAGAGGCCTCTCTGTTGCGGCCACGAGGTGGCCGGTCGGCCGCATCATGTGCTTCCTCCTCTAATCGGGGTAGCAACCTGCGCTTTGGTTAGCTCTTAGAGGGGCGTTCGAGTTTATGCTCTTCGGCCGCAAGGACATCAGTCCATCTGTCGACTAGCAAATCTTGGTCAGCTCTAAGCTGTTGCTGTTTTTTCTTGAGGCTTCTTGTCGTGGCCATAAGCTTGCGTTGAAAACTCTGTTGCTCAACGGGATCCTCTGGCACGACGAATTCGTCGTCGTCGAGGCTTGCCTCATCTTCGGAGGGAGGCATATAATTATCGTCCTCGACCTCTCTGTCTGCCGCTCTCTCATGAGGGCTGGTTTCTCCCTCCTCCTGTGCTAAATCTTGCTGGAGGGGGTTTTCTTCGGCACTTTCCGGAGTATTATTATCTCCCGTGCTGGAATCACCGCATTTGTTTTGGCAGGATTTTGAGCGGCGCCGCTGACGCCGGTGCTTAGGCTGTTTCTTGGAGGGGTCATCCTCCGCTGTTCCATCGCCATCTCCTTCTTTTGGGGTGTCCACCATGTATATGTCATATCACGAGGTGGCTTTCCAGGGCCTGATAGGCACTGGTTCTTCATCGTCTCCTTCATCGGCGTCCATACCGTCGTTGTCTTCGGAGTCGAAGTCGAGCATGTCGGTTAAGTCGTCCACAGTGGCTACAAAGTGGGTGGTGGGTGGGCTTTGAATTTCTTCATCGTCCGAATCCCAACCTTGCTGACCGTAGTCCGGCGAGGGCTCTCCTGATAAAGAGAGAGACTTCAGTGTCTTCAGAATATTGCCGAAAGGCGAGTGCTGAAAGATGTCCGCGGCAGTAAACTCATGAGCGGCGCCCAATCGGATTCGATCGGCATGGGCGCGGAGGGTTTGGAGTCCGGAGAGGAGTCCAGCTCCTTGGAGTCATGAGTCTCACAGAGTGCGAGGCTGGTGTTCGGCTCGATCGTCGTTGGGATCGCAGCCTCCGAGGCGGCGTCCAACCACCCATCCTCGATCGGCGCAGTTGGCTCCGAATTAAGGGTCGAAGCCGATGCAGGTGCGGCCTCCAGGGCACTGTTCGGCGGCAGAGCTAGATCATGCTTCTTGTGACAGTGCGGTGCGCTCGGAAGTGGCTCGAATCCGTCGAAGATCAAGTCCCCGCGGATGTCAGCCGTGTAGTTTAAGTTTCCAAATCTGACCTGACGGCCAGGGGCATAGCTTTCGATCTGCTCCAGATGGCCAAGTGAATTGGCCTGCAGTGCGAAGCCGCCGAAGACGAAGATCTGTCCGGGGAGGAAGGTCTCACCCTGGACTGCATCGCCATTGATGATCGTAGGAGCCATCAAGCCTGACAGCGACGACCCAGAGGAACTCTCAATGAAAGCACCAATGTCGGTGTCAAAACCGGCGGATCTCGGGTAGGGGGTCCCGAACTGTGCGTCTAGGCCGGATGGAAACAGGAGGCAAGGAACACGAAGTTTTACCCAGGTTCAGGCCCTCTCAATGGAGGTAAAACCCTACGTCCTGCTTGATTAATATTGATGATATGGGTAGTAGAAGAGTAGATCTACCACGAGATCAGAGAGGCTAAACCCTAGAAGCTAGCCTATGGTATGATTGTTGTTCTGTATGTTGTCCTACGGACAAAACCCTGCGGTTTATATAGACACCGGAGAGGGTTAGGGTTACACGAAGTCGGTTACAATGGTAGGAGATCTACATATCCGTATCGCCAAGCTTGCCTTCCACACCAAGGAAAGTCCCTTCCAGACACGGGACGAAGTCTTCAATCTTGTATCTTCATAGTCCAGGAGTCCGGCTGAAGTTATAGTCCGGCCATCCAGACACCCCCTAATCCAGGACTCCCTCAGTGCTGTCGTATGTTTTCGGGGTATATGAGTATATATAGGAAAAAGAAGTCAGTCAGGGGAGCCACGAGGGGCCCACGAGGGTGGGGGCATGCCTGCCCCCTGGGCACGCCTCCCTGCCTCGTGGCCTCCTCGATGCTTCCTTGACGTCCACTCCAAGTCTCTGGATTATGTTTGTTCCAAAAATCACTCTCCCGAAGGTTTCATTCCGTTTGGATTCCGTTTGATATCCCTTTTCTGTGAAACACTGAAATAGGCAAAAACAACAATTTTCACTGGGCCTTTGGTTAGTAGGTTAGTCCCAAAAATAATATAAGAAGGTATATTAAAGCCCATTAAACATCCAAAACAGATAATATAATAGCATGGAACAATCAAAAATTATAGATACGTTGGGGACGTATCAAGCATCCCCAAGCTTAATTCCTGCTTGTCCTCGAGTAGGTAAATGATAAAAACTATTTTTTTGATGTGGAATGCTACCTGGCATAATTCTCAATGTAATTTTGTTTATTGTGGCATGAATTTTCAGATCCGAAAGATTCAAGACAAAAGTTTAATATTGACAAAAAAATACTTCAAGCATACTAACAAAGCAATCATGTCTTCTTAAAATAGCATGGCCAAAGAGAGTTATCCCTACAAAGTCATATAGTCTGGCTATGCTCCATCTTCACCACACAAAATATCTAAATCATGCACAACCCCGATGACAAGCCAAGCAATTGTTTCATACTTTTGATGTTCTCAAACTTTTTTAATCTTCACGCAATACATGAGCGTGAGCCATGGACATAGCACTATAGGTGGAATAGAATGGTGGTTGTGGAGAAGACAAAAAGGAGAAGATTGTCTCACATCAACTAGGCGTATCAACAGGCTATGGAGATGCCCATCAATAGATATCAATGTGAGTGAGTAGGGATTGCCATGCAACGGATGCACTAGAGCTATAAGTGTATGAAAGCTCAACAAAAGAAACTAAGTGGTTGTGCATCCAACTCGCTTGCTCATGAAGACCTAGGGCATTTTTAGGAAGCCCATCATTGGAATATACAAGCCAAGTTCTATATTGTAAAATTCCCACTAGCATATGAAAGTGACAACATAAGAGACTCTCTATCATGAAGATCATGGTGCTACTTTGAAGCACAAGTGTGGTAAAAGGATAGTAACGTTGTCCCTTCTCTCCTTTTCTCTCTTTTTTTGGGCCTTCTCTTATTTTATGGCATTTCTCTTTTTTTCGTCCGGAGTCTCATCTCGACTTGTGGGGGAATCATAGTCTCCATCATCATTTCCACACATGGGACAATGCTCTAATAATGATCATCATCACACTTTTATTTACTTACAACTCAAGAATTACAACTCAATACTTAGAAAAAAATATGACTCTATGTGAATGCCTCCGACGGTGTACCGGAATGTGCGACGACTCATTTGTGACATGTATGAAATAATTATGAATGTGCGATGACTCATGAGTTTGTGATGGGTACTTGGTATGTCTTCACTTGTGCGTAGATCTCCCCGGCAACGGCACCGGAAATCCTTCTTGCTACCTCTTGAGCACTGCGTTGGTTTTCCCATGAAGAGGAAAGGGTGATGCAGCAAAGTAGCGTAAGTATTTCCCTCAGTTTTTGAGAACCAAGGTATCAATCCAGTAGGAGACTACATGAAAGTCACCTAGCACCTACACAAACAAATAAGAACCTTGCAACCAACGCGATAAAGGGGTTGTCAATCCCTACACGGCCACTTGCAAAAGTGAGATCTGATAGAGATAATAAGATATATATTTTTGGTATTTTTATGATATAGATTGAAAGTAAATATTGCAAAGTAAAATAGATTGGAAACATATATGATGGAAAATAGACCCGGGGTCCATAGGTTTCACTAGTGGCTTCTCTCAAGATAACATAAGTATTACGGTGGGTAAACGAATTACTGTTGAGCAATTGATAGAAAAGTGCATAATTATGAGAATATCTAGGCATGATCACGTATATAGGCATCACTTCCGCGACAAGTAGACCGAAATGACTCTGCATCTACTATTATTACTCCACACATCGACCGCTATCCAGCATGCATCTAGAGTATTAAGTTCATAAGAACAGAGGAACGCATTATGCAAGATGACATGATGTAGAGGGATAAACTCAATCAATATGGTATGAACCCCATCTTTTTATCCTCGATGGCAACAATACAATATGTGCCTTGCTGCCCCTGCTGTCATTGGGAAAGGACACAACAAGATTGAACCAAAAGCTAAGCACTTCTCCCATTGCAAGAAAGATCAATCTAGTAGGCCAAACCAAACTGATAATTCGAAGAGACTTGCAAAGATAACAAATCATACGTAAAAGATTTCAGAGAAGAATCAAATATTGTTCATAGATAATCTTGATCACAAACCCACAATTTATCGGATCTTGACAAACGCACCGTAAAAAGAATTACATCAAATAGATCTCCAATAAGATTGAGGAGAACTTTGTGTTGAGATCTGAAGAGAGAGAAGAAGCCATCTATCTAATAACTATGGACCCGAAGGTCTATGGTAAACTACTCACACATCATCGGAGAGGCTATGGTGTTGATGTAGAAGCCCTCCGTGATCGATTCCCCCTCCGACAGAGCTCCGGAAAAGGCCCCAAGATGGGATCTCTTGGGTACAAAAGGTTGTGGCGGTGGAAATAGGGTTTCATGGTGCTCTCAGATGTTTTCGGGGTATATGAGTGTCGGTGTCAAAACCGGCGGATCTCGGGTAGGGGGTCCCGAACTATGCCTCTAAGGCGGATGGTAACAGGAGGCGGGGGACACGATGTTTACCCAGGTTCGGGCCCTCTCGATGGAGGTAATACCCTACTTCCTGCTTGATTTATCTTGATGATATGAGTATTACAAGAGTTGATCTACCACGAGATTGTAGAGGCCAAACCCTAGAAGCAAGCCTATGGTATGATTATTTGTATATATCTATCAACTAGCCTCGCCCTGGTTTATATAATGCACGAGAGGCCTAGGATAACAAGAGTCCTAGCCGAATACGCCGGTGGGGGAGGAGTCCTTGTCTTGACCACCAAGTCTTGTGGAATCTTCCTTGTATGCAGCAGCTGTCTGAACTGGCCCATGAGTATACGGCCATGGGGGTCCTCGGCCCAATCTAACTGACCGGGAGACGACGTGGTGAGTACCCCCTATTCCAGGACACCGTAAGTAGCCCCCTGAACCGGTCTTCAAGTTGGGGACGCTCCTCGATTCTTCCGAACTGTTCTTTGTCTTCGTTCGTCGGTCTTGAAAACTGGTTCAACAAATCTTCCCATCTTCTATCTTGAGGATTGCCGAGGTAAATCTGAAGATCTCAGACGTCGGGTATCCGAGGAGCTCTTTAAGTTTTCGGCCTTTATCAATGCCTTGTTATTTTTATGCCACACCTCGGGTTTGAAGTTGTTCCCGTGCGGTAGTGTCCTCTTGCGTCCGAGCTCCAACGCCGGACTACATTCGAGGTATCTTTTGCAGCCGAGCACCAATGTCGGACCGCTTTCCGAGCTCCAGCGCCGGAATGTATCCGAGCTCCAACGCCGGACTATGTCCAAACTCCAACACCGGGCTGTATCCAGGCTCCAACGCCAGACTATATCCGAGGTGTCATATCGCCTTGGTTCAAAAAAGTCGAAGGAGTTTAGCCGAGCTTAATGCCAAAAATGCCCTCTATGGAGCCAGCCACTCGCGCCTGAGCTTTATGTCGGACTGCTTCCGAGGTGGTGCACCACCCCGACTGTGGGTCGACTTTTTGTCAATATTTTTGATTGGTGCAATTTATTCTCTGCCGAGATATATAGCCGGTATCCCTCAAGGTGTGCATTGGTCTAAAACCCGAGATGCACCTGAAGGACGACGTAAGACCGCTGATCCCAGTAGCCGCTGAGACTCAGGTTGATTTGCAAAATCGGCCTGAGGATCAAGTTCTAGCTCGGTAGAATACTTCGGGACACAAAAATCGGCATGCTCAGTCCTCAAGACTCAGGTTGGGTGCGGCCGACCAACCTGAGGATCAAAATCTCCTCGGAAACTGTATTGCACTAAAAAAATTCTGCATTGAACAGGTAATGCAGTAGCCCCTGAGCCACTGGTCGGGTGGCAACACCAGATCAGGGGATCGATGTACACCTTTCATATTTGTAAATGATAAGCACGAAGCCCAGTAGTCCCCAAGCCTTAATGTGGGCACGGGTGGCCGAATTAAGGATCGATATTCGTAATAAAATCACAAATTATGTGTAATGGCTCTATGTATCCAAGTACTTTACGTCATTAATGCTCGCATCCGCATTGTACAAAACTTTGTTGACCGACCACCGGCTTCCACCTCCTCGGCCAGTAGCCGAGGAGTGTTTGTCCTACTTTATAAAGCCTTTATGAGGGCAAATATTTACGACAAACAAGGCAATCTGGCCATACAGTTTTATAAACAAAGGTACGCAGAGAGATATGTTATATTACTGTTTAACATAAGAAATATCTTCCAAAGAAAATAGTCCCGCTATCGGTTCCTTTCTTTGGGTTGTTATGCTAAGCATGATCATGAAACCTTAGCTCTAATGTAAGAGCAAAATATTGAGGATTTAGTTTGGGAGGCCAGTTACTAGCCCCCGGTAGTGTTCGGCGATAGTCGAGGTCAAGCCATAAACACTTTGGCCAATGTTATGAATGGCACGTCATTTAACACAGTCATCGGATCGCTGACCAGTTTACGCTTATTGTGACAGTCAGTTTTTGGCTTTCTCCACTGAGGTGCTTGACCATGTGAGCTGGAAGCACAATCGCAGTGGTTCTCCCTTTGCACACCTAGCCGAACAAAGCGGAATGTAGGAGGCAAGCGCAGGAGCCGAGCAACCCAACTATTGACAAAAGACACAATTCGAAACCATTGCATATATAGCAATATCCGAGAATGTTTTTGCTGAATCTCTAAAGGTGTCAGGCATTCCACTGCGAGACTTGTGCTGAAAACACATAAATAGTTTAAAAGCGCCAAAAGCTTAGAAAACCAAAAAACGTCAGTAAAAACATGACGTCCGAACAAGATAAAGTGTTCGGTGCCAATCCAAAAATTGGAAGAGACAAAAAATTGTGCTTCTGTCGTGTTTTGACAACGACCAAGAACAAAACACATTTACTGCTCATATATAAATTTTAAGAGCCCCCAAGTGACTCGGGTAAAAGAATTTTATGTATAATGATTGTATGTACCAAAGTACTTATATCATATCTGTGTTCACCCGAACTTTAAACATGTCTTAACCGACCGTCGGCTTCTCCCTCTTCGGCCAAGGGCCGAAAAGTGGCATGTACTCCACCTGTCGAGAGTATTGACGGTGTTTCTGATGACCAGGAAATTAGGCCATAAGGCTGTAACAGACAAAGCGCACTCAGGGAACTTATGCTATATTACTGACAAAGTGTAAGAAGCATGTTCGAAGAAAATAGTACCCCTACCGATTCGTTTCTTCGGTGCTCATTATTACTATGAGACTTGTGCAATAGATTTTTTGTACTCATGAGTTCCGTTGTGTGCCGACCATGATTGAAAACAATAAGAGCGCTAGCTTTCGGCTTCACCTAGTCTGAGGTCAAAGCTCGGATGACCCGGCCGTGACAATCGCAGAGGTGCTCCCTTTACTCCCTTGCCGAACAATCGGGAACGTAGGGGTAAACACAGGAGCGAGGCAACCCAGCTTGCAAATCTCTTAGGTCAATATGGTGCATATTGCGGCGTAATACACAAGCAAGGAACGAAGACGTACAAGTATAATCATATGCAAGAGGAAAAGCTCCATCAAGGGAGCCCCCAAATAAACGGGGTATTTGAATATGCGTGTCACAAACAATGTTTTGACAAGGAACATTGTCACAAACAACTTTGTGCCGAAAAGTATAATGCTTGGTCGAACCGAACAAAATTTAAAACTGAAAGTTTTTGAGCATGAAAGCAACTTAGCTGGTTAATGTGCTCGGTGTTGATGATGTGGTTCGGGCTTGTGACGGGACGAAGACGCCCATTGATCTATGACAGATCCGACAAGGTTCGCAGTCCTCGGCATGGCCGAGGTCCCAGCCCCCAAGCCTGAGGTGTACGAGCAAGGAGTTCGGCACTCCGGAGTAGTGACCCCCTAACGCAGACAAAATCGATTACCTGCACACATAAAACAATGCGGTCCAGGAAATAATATATATATATATATAATCCTTGCATAATTGCTTTACGCAAAAATAATTTATTTAAAGAAATGTGGCCTGGCGCCGAAGCCAATGTCGATGCAGGGCGTCAGCGTGACGCAATGAAGGCGTGACAAAGCCTGAATTTGCAGGGCGGTCCGGGCTCCGGATGCGGCGTTCGCCGAACTATGTACGAAAACTGACCGAACCACCACATGACCGTTTTTAATGTGGCCGCCATTTGATAGACCTGTGTACAGATGATGGAACAAACCAGAGTAATAATTAGTTAAGAAAAATAAACCCAACAAGCAAAAATTGTTAGGATTAATAGCACCTGGTTTATTTATTGTAGCATTCCGAAGAAAAGCGACTCCCAAAATCGGGAATTGATCCGCACACCCATTGCCTGATGGGCGATAAAGCAATGGCCTAGTGATGCTGGCAAAGGCTGGCTTGCCGAGGCGAAGCCCTCGGTCCAGCTAACGTGACGAAGCTGGTCGGCTGGTGACGCCGAAGTCACCGGAGTATGTTGATGAAGAAATAGCCAAGTCCCCGATCTAGCCGAGGTGATGGAGCAGGCCGGTGAGGAGTTGTTGTAGCTGCCATGTCAGCCGAGGTGTTGAAGTAGTTCGGCATGATGGACATTGGCTCGAAGAAGCAACAGTGCGTCCATGCCAAACCCAGGTCGTAACTTGTGACGCGGCCAATGCTGGTTTGATGATGAAGTGACCATGCGGCGATGTCAGTGTGCTTGCTCCATGTAGTCGTGGGGCGGCGATGTTGGTGATGATTTATCCTTGACGATTCCGAAATCTTATTCAGCTCGCCTAGGTGACGTTCCGAAGAAGTTGAGCTCGGCTTAAAAAGCGACGACATGTCTAGGATAGGTCGGCAGTCGTGGAGCTAAATTGCCTGACTGGTTTGACACCAGCATGATGGCGAAGATTACCTCAGAGGAGAAAGATTTTATGGGCGCATGTTAAAAACAATGCACAATACCTTAGAAGAAAATTCCTTTTAAAAAGGTTGTTAAATATCACGTTCATAAAGAAACATGAATTCAGGTCGGATCCGTATTCGCGCAGGAAACAGATCTGTAAAGTGATGCACTAATCAGAAGGTTCTCGGAGTTTGGACGGTCGGATCGAGCTGAAAGTTTGAGGGGTGGTAGATGTGGGAATTCCGCAGCAGATGAACGGTTGGATCTTCCAAAGGACTTCCGAGTTGGGCTCTGGAGACCACGCCCTAAACTCATCAAGATTCTCGTCTGGATTTCATAGGGCTCCGGTAGATCATAGATTGTCAGAGATTCCTCCATCGGAACTCGACAAAATTTTCCAGGGCTGTTGTAGACTCAATTGCGCACAATTCCACTGAAGCGACCATTAAAACGACATTCGAGGAGGCGGTGGCGGCGGATACATGTTCTCTGTCCAAAAAAACAGCACGGTCGCCCGAGGGCAATGTTGGCATTGAGCCCCCGAGCTCCATGGACGATTCCTCCATGATCTTGATAGAGATCGGAGTTGGTGTTGATGAAGGCCCTCGTCCGAACATGACGATCGGAGGCTGGGCACCGTCCTCGGTCAAGCCAAGGTGACCAGTCGAGCCGGTGACGAAGATGTCGACGTCGTAGTTAATCTACAGACGAGCCATCGATCCTGTTGCCGATCACACAGCGGAACTCTCAATGAAAGCACCAATGTCAGTGTCAAAACCGGCGGATCTCGGGTAGGGGGTCCCGAACTGTGCGTCTAAGGCGGATGGTAATAGGAGGCGGGGGACACGATGTTTACCCAAGTTCGGGCCCTCTCGATGGAGGGAATATCCTACTTCCTGCTTGATTGATCTTGATGATATGAGTATTACAAGAGTTGATCTACCACGAGATCGTAGAGGCTAAACCCTAGAAGCTAGCCTATGGTATGATTGTTTGTATATATCTATCGACTAGCCTCGCCCTGGTTTATATAATGCACGAGAGGCCTAGGATAACAAGAGTCCTAGCCAAATACGCCAGTGGGGGAGGAGTCCTTGTCTTGACCACCAAGTCTTGCAGAATCTTCCTTGTATGTGGCAGCTGTCCAAACTGGCCCATGAGTATACGGCGATGGGGGGTCCTCAGCCCAATCTAACTGACCGGGAGATGACGTGGTGAGTACCCCCTAGTCTAGCACACCTTCAATGAGTTTATATTGGCGAAAGAAGTCGGTCAGGGGAGTCACGAGGGGGCCACAAGGGTGGGGGGTGATACGTCTCCAACGTATCTATAATTTTTGATTGTTCCATGCTATATTATATCCTGTTTTGGATATTATTGGGCTTTATTGTACACTTTTATATTATTTTTGGGACTAACCTATTAACCGGAGGCCCAGCCCAGAATTGCTGTTTTTTGCCTATTTCAGAGTTTCACAGAAAAAGAATATTAAACGGAGTCCAAACGGAATGAAACCTTCGGGAACGTGATTTTCGGAACGAACATGATCCATAGGACTTGGACCCTATGTCAAGAAAGCAACCAGGAGGGCACGAGGTAGGGGGGCGCACCTACCCCCCCCTCCCCAAGCGCGCCCTCCTGATACGTCTCCATCGTATCTATAATTTTTGATTGTTCCATGCCAATATTATTCAAATTTCATATACTTTTGGCAACTTTTTATACTATGTTTGGGACTAACATATTGATCCAGTGCCCAGTGCCAGTTCCTGTTTGTTGCATGTTTTTTTCGCAGAATATCCATATCAAACTGAGTCCAAACGGGATAAAAACTGACGGAGATTTTTTTGGAATATATATGATTTTTGGGAAGAAAAATCCACGCGAGACGGTGCCCGAGGTGGCCACGAGGCAGGGGGGCGCGTCCCTGACCCTCGTGGGCCACCCGTAAGGCGGTTGGTGCCCTTCCTTCGCTGCAAGAAAGCTAATTTCCGGATAGAGATCGTGTCAAAATTTCAGCCCAATCGGAGTTACGGATCTCTGGGAATATATAAAACGGTGAAGGGATAAAATCTGGGAACGCAGAAATAGAGAGAGACAGAGAGACATATCAAATCTCGAAGGGGCTCTCGCCCCTCCCGTGCCATGGAGGCCATGGACCAGAGGGGAAACCCTCCTCCCATATAGGGAGGAGGTCAAGGAAGAAGAAGAATGAGGGGGGCTCTCTCCCCCTCGCTTCCGGTGGCACCGGAGTGCCACCGGGGGCCATCATCATCACCATGATCTACACCAACACCTCCGCCATCTTCACCATCATCTCCATCACCTTCCCCCCTCTATCTACTGGGGTCCACTCTCCCACAACCCGATGTACCCTCCACTTGAACATGGTGCTTTATGCTTCATATTTATTATCCAATGATGTGTTGCCATCCTATGATGTCTGAGTAGATTTTCATTATCCTATCGGTGGTTGATGAATTGCTATGATTGATTTAATTTGCTTGTGGTTATGTTGCTGTCCTTTGGTGCCCATCATATGATTGCGCACGTGGATCACACCCTAGAGTTAGTTGTATGTTGATAGGACTATGTATTGGAGGGCAAGAGTGACAGAAGCTTCAACCTAGCATAGAAATTGATGCATACGGGATTGAAGGGGGACCAATATATCTTAATGCTATGGTTGGGTTTTACCTTAATGAACACTAGTAGTTGTGGATGCTTGCTAATAGTTCCAATCATAAGTGCATAGAATTCCAAGTCAGGGATGACATGCTAGCAGTGGCCTCTCCCACATAATACTTGCTATCGGTCTAGTAAAGTAGTCAATTGCTTAGGGGCAATTTCGCAACTCCTACCACCACTTTCCCACACTCGCTATATTTACTTTATTGTTTGTTTATCTAAACAGCCTCTACTTTTTATTTACGTACTCTTTATTATCTTGCAAACCTATCCAACAACACCTACAAAGTACTTCTAGTTTCATACTTGTTCTTGGTAAAGCGAACGTCAAGCATGCGTACAGTTGTATCGGTGGTCGATAGAACTTGAGGGAATATTTGTTCTACCTTTAGCTCCTCGTTGGGTTCGACACTCTTACTTATCGAAAACTGCTGCGATCCCCTATACTTGTGGGTTATCAAGACCTTTTTCTGGCGCCGTTGCCGGAGAGCAATAGCGTGGGTGAATATTCTCGTGTGTGCTTGTTTGCGTTATCACTAAGTAATTTTTATTTGCTGTTCTTAGTTGTTTTCTATCTTTAGTTATGGGTAGGAAACGCAAAATACCAAAAAAATTAGTTGAACCTATTACCAAACCAATGGTTGAAGAACCACTCAAAATCTATCACACTGCTGAAGCTTATTACTTGGATCATCTTCGATCCCTATGTGCTCGTTCTGAAACCCCAACTAGCTTAGTTGAGGGAAAATCTTTAGATGAGCATGCTTGTTATGTGCGACACCGAATATCTGAAGAGGGGAAAATTTTATTGGGTCAAATTCATCGTTTGCAATGCTATGCTTGGAATTTATGTGAAATATATGATTTTACTTGTTGTTCTCAAAACCCTAAGAAACACCTTCCCTATCAATGTGAGTTTAGTGATAATGGAATCATATCTTCGTATGCTAAGGGTGTTTATAATTACTACGATGTTCAACAAATTGAAGAATTTGTTGCTTTTAAGGGTGCTTACAAAATTGCTTCTTTATTGAAAAGTATGATGCTAATTTTTACAAATCTGAAAATTTTGACATACTTAAATATTGGTATGATAATTATGCTTCTAATGCCTATGTTGAACCATATATTGAGGACTACTCCGCTGTCCAAGAAGAGACTAATATTTTGCAGGAGTCTATGGAAGAAGAAATTGATGAAACTGTGAGCTCATTGGATGAAAAAGATGAGGAGGAGAGCAAAGAACAAAAGGAGGAAGAGCGGATTAGCTACCCGTGCCCACCTTCTAATGAGAGTAACTCTTCAACTCATACATTGTTTAATTTCCCTTCGTGCTTACCGAAGGATGATTGCTATGATGATTGTTATGATCCCGTTGATTCTCTTGAAATATCCCTTTTTGATGATGCTTGTGGCCAAGATGCCAATACGAATTATGCTTATAGAGATGAACTTGCTATAGTTCCTTATGTTAAACATGAAATTGTTTCTATTGCACGCACGCATGATAGTCCTATTATCTTTTTGAATTCTCCCATCTACACTATATAGGAGAAGTTTACCCTTATTAGGGATTATATTAATGGGTTGCCTTTTACCATTGCACATGATGATTTTGATGAATATAATATGCATGTGCTTGCTGCTCCTACTTGCAATTATTATGAGAGAGGAACTATATCTCCACCTCTCTATGTTTCCAATATGATAAAATTGCAAGAAACTGTTTATACTATGCATTGGCCTTTACTTTGTGTGCATGAATGTTTCTTTTATGACATGACGTTGCATAGAAGAGAGTTAGACTTCGTCATTACATGATATATGTTACTTTGTGAACACTACTAAATTACAAGTCATTGTTAATTCAAATTGGCTTTGATATACCTTGGGATCCGGGTGGATCCATTACTTGAGCACTATATGCCTAGCTTAATGGCATTAAAGAAAGCGCTGCCAGGGAGACAACCCAGAAGTTTTAGAGTCATTTATTTCTGTTGTGTGCTTTTATAAAGTTTAAATAATGTGCCAAGGTTTGCCTTTAGGATGTTTACATTTGCTTGATGGTTTGTACGGTGCAGGGAAGAAACTTTGGCTGTAGTGCGCGATTTTACATTTTTAGCTGGAACGTCAAATGGTTCTGATTCTTTTTGTACTGTCTTCCTATACAATTTTTTTATCTTTCCTAATTTTGTTAGAATTTTTCAATTATCAGAATTATGGTGAATGTTCAGATTATTACAGACTGTTCTGTTTTAGACAGATTCTGTTTCTGATGCATAGTTTGCTTGTTTTGATGAAACTAACAATTTATATCAGTGGATTAAGCCATGAAAAAGTTATATTACAGTAGACACAATGCAAAAACAAAATATGAATTGTTTTGCAACAGTACTTAGAGTAGTGATTTGCTTCATTATACTAACGGATCTTACCGAGTTTTCTGTTGAAGTTTTGTGTGGATGAAGTGTTCGATGATCGAGAAGGTCTTGATGTGAGAAGAAGGAAGAGAGGCAAGAGCTCAAGCTTGGGGATGCTCGAGTCACCCCAAGTAACTATTCAAGGAGACTCAAGCATCTAAGCTTGGGGATTCCCCGAAAGGCATCCCCTCTTTCTTCAACAAGTATCGGTATGTTTTCGGATTCGTTTCGTTCATGCGATATGTGCAATCTTGAAGCGTCTTTTGCATTTAGTTTTCATTTTTCTTTTATACACCATGCTGGTATGAGATAGTCCTTGGTTGATTTATAGAATTCCCATTGCACTTCACTTATATCTTTTGAGTATGGCTTTAGAGAATGCTTCGTGTGCTTCACTTATATCATTTGAAGTTCGGATTGTCTGTTTCTCTTTACATAGAAAACCATCATTTGTAGAATGATCTTTTTCTTCACTTATATTTGTTAGAGCATGGGAATATCTTTTGTAGAAATAATTAAACTCTCTTGCTTCACTTATATCTATTTAGAGAGATGACAGGAATTGGTCATTCACATGGTTAGTCATAAAATCCTACATAAACTTGTAGATCACTGAATATGATATGTTTGATTCCTTGCAATAGTTTTGTGATATAAAGATGGTGATACTAGAGTCATTCTAGTGGGTGGTTGTGAATTGTAGAAATACTTGTGTTGAGTTTTGTGATTCCCGTAGCATGCACGTAAGGTGAACCGTTATGTAACGAAGTTGGAGCATGAGGTATTTATTGATTGTCTTCCCTATGAGTGGCGGTCGGGGATGAGCGATGGTGTTTTCCTACCAATCTATACCCCTAGGAGCATGTGTGTAGTACTTTGTTTCGATGACTAATAGATTTTTGCAATAAGTATGTGAGTTCTTTATGACTAATGTTGAGTCCATGGATTATACGCACTCTCACCCTTCCACCATTGCTAGCCTCTCTAGTATCGCGCAACTTTCGCCGGTACCTTAAACCCACCATATATCTTCCTCAAAACAGCCACCATACCTACCTATCATGGCATTTTCATAGCCATTCCAAGATATATTTCCATGCAACTTCCATCATCATCATATACATGACTTGAGCATTCATTGTCATATTGCTTTGCATGATCATAAGATAGCTAGCATGATGTTTTCATGGCTTGTCCGTTTTTTGATGTCATTGCTACGCTAGATCGTTGCACATCCCGGTACACCGCCAGAGGCATTCATATAGAGTCCTAGATATCGAGTTGTAATATTGAGTTGTAAGTAAATAACAGTGTGATGATCATCATTATTAGAACATTGTCCCATGTGAGGTTATCAAAATAAAAGTGGCCAAAGAAGCCCCCCCCCCCCAAAAAAAAGGAGAGAGGCCAAAGAAGCCTAAAAAAAGAAAAAAAAGATAAAAAAAGATAAAAATGAGAGAAAAAGAGAGAAGGGGCAATGTTACTATCCTTTTACCACACTTGTGCTTCAGAGTAGCACCATGTTCTTCATATAGAGAGTCTCTTGAGTTACCACTTCCATATACAAGTGGGAATTTTCATTATAGAACTTGGCTTGTATATTCCAACGATGGGCTTACTCAAATGCCCTAGGTCTTCATGAGCAAGCAAGTTGGATGCACACCCACTTAGTTTTAGTTGGAGCTTTCATATACTTATAGCTCTAGTGCATCCATTGCATGGCAATCCCTACTCACTCACATTGATATCTATTGATGGGCATCTCCATAGCCCGTTGATACGCCAAGTTGATGTGAGACTATCTTCTCCTTTTTGTCTTCTCCACAACCATCACTCTATTCCACCTATACTGCTATGTCCATGGCTCACGCTCATGTATTGCGTGAAAGTTGAAAAGGTTTGAGAATGTCAAAAGTATGAAACAATTGCTTGGCTTGTTATCGGGGTTGTGCATGATGTGAGTATTTTGTGTGAAGAAGATGGAGCATAGCCAGACTATATGATTTTGTAGGGATAACTTTCTTTGGCCATGTTATTTTGAAAAGACATGATTGCTTTATTAGTAGGCTTGAAGTATTATTGTTTTTATGTCAAATGATAGACTATTGCTTTGAATCACTCGTGTCTTAATATTCATGCCATGATTAGACATATGATCTAGATTATGTTAGGTATCATTCCACATCAAAAATTATCTTTTTTATCATTTACCTACTCGAGGACGAGCAGGAATTAAGCTTGGAGATGCTGATACGTCTCCGTCGTATCTATAATTTTTGATTGTTCCATGCCAATATTATTCAAATTTCATATACTTTTGGCAACTTTTTATACTATGTTTGGGACTAACATATTGATCCAGTGCCTAGTGCCAGTTCCTGTTTGTTGCATGTTTATTGTTTTGCAGAATATCCATATCAAACAGAGTCCAAACGGGATAAAAACTGACGGAGATTTTTTTTGGAATATATATGATTTTTGGGAAGAAAAATCCACGCGAGACGGTGCCCTAGGTGGCCACGAGGCAGGGGGCGCGCCCCTGACTCTCGTGGGCTACCCGTAAGGAGGTTGGTGCCCTTCTTTCACCGCAAGAAATATAATTTCCGGATAGAGATCGTGTCAAAATTTCAGCCCAATCGGAATTACGGATCTCCGGGAATATATAAAACGGTGAAGGGATAGAATCTGGGAACGCAGAAACAGAGAGACCGATCCAATCTCAGAGGGGCTCTCGCCCCTCCCGTGCGATGGAGGCCATGGACCAGAGGAGAAACCCTCCTCCCATCTAGGAAGGAGGTCAAGGAAGAAGAACAAGGAGGGGGGCTCTCTCCCCCTCGCTTCCGGTGGCACCGGAGTGCCATCGGGGGCCATCATCATCACCACGATCTACACCAACACCTCCGCCATCTTCACCAACATGTCCATCACCTTCCCCCCTCTATATACAGCGGTCCACTCTCCCACAACCCGCTGTACCCTCTACTTGAACATGGTGCTTTATGCTTCATATTATTATCCAATGATGTGTTGCCATCATATGATGTCTGAGTAGATTTTCATTGTCCTATCGGTGGTTGTCGGTGTCAAAACCGGCGGATCTCGGGTAGGGGGTCCCGAACTATGCGTCTAGGCCGGATGGTAACAGGAGGCAGGGAACACGATGTTTTACCCAGGTTCGGGCCCTCTTGATGGAGGTAAAACCCTACGTCCTGCTTGATTAATATTGATGATATGGGTAGTACAAGAGTAGATCTACCACGAGATCAAGGAGGCTAAACCCTAGAAGCTAGCCTACGGTATGATTGTTGTATATGGAGTTGTATATTCTATCGACTAGCCTGGCCCTGGTTTATATAATGCACCAGAGGCCCAGGATAACAAGAGTCCTAGCCGAATACGCCGGTGGGGAGGAGTCCTTCTCTTGATCGCCAAGTCTTGTGGAATCTTCCTTGTATGCGGTAGCTGTCCGAACTGGCCCATGAGTATACGGCCATGGGGGTCCTCGGCCCAATCTGATAGATCGGGAGATGACGTGGTGAGTACCCCCTAGTCCAGGACACCGTCAGTAGCCCCCTGAACCGGTCTTCAAGTTAGGGACGCTCCTCGATTCTTCCGAACTGTTCTTCATCTTCGGTCGTCGGTCTTGAAAACTGGTTCAACAAATCTTCTCATCTTCGATCTTGAGGATCGTCGAAATGCATTTGACGAGTTTATACGCCGGGTATCCAAGGAGCCCCTTTAAGTTTCCGGCCTTTATCAATGCCTTATTGTTTTTATGCCACACCTCGGGTTTGAAGTTGTTCCCGGGAGGCAGTGTCCTCTTGCGTCTGAGCTCTAACGCCGGACTGTATTCGAGGTATCTTTTGCAGCAGAGCACCAATGCCGGACCGCTTCCCAGCTCTAACGCCGGAATGTATCCGAGCTCCAACGCCAGACTATGTATCCGAGCTTCAACGCCGGACTGTATCCGAGCTCCAACGCCAGACTATATCTGAGGTGTCATATCACCTTGGTTCAAAAATGTCTGAAGGAGTTTAGCCGAGCTTAATGCCGGAAATGTCCTCTATGGAGCCAGCCACTAGCGCCCGAGCTTTATGCCGGACTGCTTCCGAGGTGGTGCACCACCCCGAATGTGGGTCGATTTTTGTGAATATTTTTTATTGGTGCAATTTATTCTCTGCCGAGATATATAGCCAGTAGCCCTCAAGGTGTGTATCGTTCTAAAACCCGAGATGCACCTGAAGGATGACGTAAGACCGCTGATCCCAGTAGCCACTGAGACTCAGGTCGATTTGCAAAATCAGTCTGAGGATCAAGTCCTAGCTCGGCATAATACTTCGGCACACAAAAAGCGGCGTGCTTAGTCCTCGAGACTCAGGTTGGGTGCGGCCGACCAACCTGAGGATCAAAATCTCCTCGACAACTGTATGGCACTTAAAATTTTCTGCATTGAACAGGCAATGCAGTAGCCCCCGAGACACTGGTCGGGTGGCAACACCAGATCAGGGGATCGATGTGCCCCTTTAATATTTGTAAATAATAAGGCCGAAGCCCAGTAGCCCCTGAGCCTTAATGCGGGCATGGGTGGCCGAATTAAGGATCAATATCCATAGTAAAATCACAAATTATGTGTAATGACTCTATGTATCCAAGTACTTTACGTCATTAATGCTTGGATCCGCATTGTACAAAACTTTGTTGACCGACCATCAGCTTCCACCTCCTCAGCTAGTAGCCGAGGAGTGTTTGTCCTACTTTATAAGGACTTTATGAGGGCAAATATTTACGACAAACAAGGCAATCTGGCCATACGGTTTTATAAACAAAGGTACGCAGAGAGTTATATTACTGTTTAACAGAAGAAATGTCTTCCTAAGAAAATAGTCCCGCTATCGGTTCCTTTCTTTGGGTTGTCATGCTAAGCATGATCATTAAACCTCAGCTCTAATTTAAGAGCAAAATATTGAGGATTTTGTTTGGGAGGCCAGTTAATAGCCCCCGGTAGTGTTCGGCGACAGTCGGGGTCAAGCCGTAAATACTTCGGCCAATGTTATGAACGGCCCATCATTTAACATAGTCATCGGATCGCTGACCAGTTTACGCTTATTGTGAAAGTTAGTTTTCGGCTTTCTCCACTGAGGTGCTTAAACATGTGAGCTGGAAGCACAATCGCAGTGGTTCTCCCTTTGCACGCCTAGCCGAACAAAACGGAACGTAGGAAGCAAGTGCAGGAGCCGGGCAACCCAACTATTGACCGAAGACACAATTTGAAACCGATGCATATATAGCAATATCTGAGAATGTTTTTGCCGAATCCCTAAAGGTGTCCGGCGTTGCACTGCGAGACTAATGCTGGAAAAGCACAAATAGTTTAAAAGTGCCATAGGCTCGAAAAGCCAAAAAATGTCAGTAAAAACTTGACGTCCGATCAAGATCAAGTGTTCGGTGCCAATCCAAAAATTGGTTTTAGAAGAAAAAAAAAGTGCTTCTGTCATGCTTCAACATGATACATCCTATCTCAAGACTTCGAGCGGGTCAGCTTACGGCTTCAACCTCCTATCCCGAGGGCGGAGTACTTCTCATCAGGCCAGTTCAGCAAACTAAACTCTAGCAGCTTTGAGAGAGAAATTAGGCTCCCCGGCTAGTGACCGCACACTCGTGTCGTAAAAAGGAGTGATAAATAATAATAAAACTTTGCAACGACTAAGAAGAAGAACACTTATTATAAAACGGCTCAAATAAACTTAAGAGCTCCCAAGTGACTTGGGTAGAAGAATGATTGCATCTACCGAAGTACTTATATCATATCTATGTTCAACTGATCTTTAAACGCGTCTTAACCGACCGTCAGCTTCTCCCTCTTCGGTCAAGGACCGAAAAGTGTTATGTACTCCATCGGTCGAGAATATCAACGGTGTTTCCAATAACCAGGCAATCAGGCCATAAGGCTGTAACAGACAAAGCGCGCTCAGGGAACTTATGCTATATTACCGTGAAGTGTAAGAAGCATCTTCGAAGAAAATAGTACCCCCACCGATACCTTTCTTCGGTGCTCATTGTTATTATGAGACTTGTGCAATAGATTTTTTGTACTCATGAGTTCCATTATGTGCGGACCATCATTGAAAACTATAAGAGCGCTAGCTTTCGGCTTCACCCAGTTTGAGGTCCGGCTCGGGTGACCCGATCGTGACAATCGCAGAGGTGCTCCCTTTACTCCCTAGCCGAACAATCGGGAACGTAGGGGTAAACACAGGAGCAAGGAAACCCAGCTTGCAAATCGCTTAAGTCAATATGGTGCATATTGTGGCATAATACACGAACAAGGAACGAAGCCGTACAAGTATAATCATATGCAAGAGGAAAAAGCTTCATAAAGGAAGCCCCCAAGTGAATTGGGTCCTTGAATTTGTGTGTCACAAACAAAGTTTGGACAAGGAAAATTTTTTACAAGCAACTTTTTTCCAAAAAAGTATAATGCTTGGTCGAACCGAACACAAGTTAAAAATTAAAGCTTTGAGCATGAAAGAGACTTAGCTGGCTAATGTGTTCGGTATTGATGACGTGGTCCGAGCTTGATGCGGGGCAAGGTTCCATCCCCCAAGCCGCACTACTGGAATCAGCTACTTTGCCATCTGCCAGCTCTTTGCCGTCTGCTAGCGGACGACAAAGAAGCTCTTTGCCATCAGCTACCCAAAAGCAGACGGCAAAGAACTGGCTGATGGCAAAGTACTTCTTTGCCATCAGCCAGTTCTTTGCCGTCCGCTAGCAGACGGCAAAGAAGCTTTGCCGTCGGCTAGCGGACGGCAAAGAGGGAGGGGGCCCCACTGACGAGCTGGTTTAAAAAAACTTAACGGTCCCCCTCTTTGCCGTCTGCTAGCCGATGGCAAAGAGCAAGTAAGCGGACGGCAAAGGGGGGTGGACGGCAAACGTTTAGGTTACTAACAGCGCCCCACCCTGCCCATCTCTCTGTTCGATCTGTCCCCCTCTCCTCCCCGACGACCACCGCCACCCGCCGCCGCCCCCGCCACCCACCGCCGCCCCCTTGCCCCACCTCCCCTCGCCCCGTCGCCCCACCATCCCAAGCACTCGCCGCCGCCGCCACCGCCCCCTGGCCCCACCGCCCCTCGCCCCATCGCCCCCACGACACGCCACCGCGCCAGCGTCCCGTCACCCGTGCTGGAGCCAGGCTCGCCGCAGGCCCCCTGCGTCCGCCTCGCGCCCCCCGTCCCGGAGCTAGGCTCGCCGCCCCCCTCCATCCTTCATCGAGAGGAGCCAAGGTGAGCATTTTTTTTGATTTTTTCTACTGTTTTTCTTTGCTGTTTAGGTTTAATTAGGTTATTGATAGGTTTAGGTTAGTGGTTGGTTTAGGTTAGTGCTAGATTTAGGTTTAGATAATTAGAAGAAGAAGAAAGTTGAAAAAAAAGAAGAAGTAGAAGAAGAGGAAAAAGGAAAAAAGGAAGAAGAATAAGAAGAAAGTTGAAAAACAGAACAATATAGAAGAGGAAAAAGAAGAAGAAGAAGAAGAAGAAGAGGAAGAAGAAGAAGAAGAAGAAGAAGAAAGAAAGAAGAGGAGGAGGAGGACGAGGAGGAGGGAGAAGAAGAAAGAAGAGAAGAAGAAAGAATAAGAATAAGAAGACCCCGACGCGCCACCCCGACACCCCGACCCCGACCCCCGACACCCCGACCCCGACCCCCGACCCCCGACACCCTGACACCACACCCTGACCCCGACACGACACCCCGATACCCCGACACCCGACCCCGACACGACACCCCGACCCCGACACCGACACCCCCCCGACACGACGCCCACCCCGACGCGCCACCCCGACACCCCGACCCCGACCCCCGACACCCCGACACCCTGACACCACACCCTGACCCCGACACGACACCCCGATACCCCGACACCCGACCCCGACACGACACCCCGACCCCGACACCCCGATCCCGACACCACACCCCGACAACCGACCCCCTGACCCCGACCCCCCGACCCCGAAACAGCACCCCGACCACGACACGGCACCCCGACACCGACAGGACACCCCGACCACCGACACCTCCCGAAAAGGTGTTCTTTGGCCTTCCAGAGGCCGACGGGGTCATATATTTGTGAATTATTAGTTAGGTCATATATTTTTCGATTTTGTTATGAAAAACATCATATATAATTGTGTTGATCGTGTAGTTTTAAATGTGCAGTTGTTTCATCGCTGCGAGGTTTGGTGTTCGACGACCTCGCCGTGCGTTTGACGAGCTCTGCCCCTTCGTTCGTGGGTGAGCACAAATGACAAGTCCTCCTCCCCCATTAATTATTTGATCTATTCCGATGAAACTTGATAGCTAGCTATATATGTGTCTTGAATCATCAGTATGCGTAACCAATATGTGTCTCCTGTTCGAAAGCATCATAGTTATAAATATGCATGCATTTGCATATTTATAACCTTGATTCTTTCGAATTGTCCAACGCTATCCATGGACAGCCCGAGTATGTGTAGATTGGGTTCGTTTTCCCATATGCTTTGCTCCGGATCCGACGCATATATTTCGTTAGTGCCTCCCCTGTTGTTCTCCGGGTACACATCCTCTCTGTTTATTGCAGAGATGTGTATCAGGAGAACAGCGGGGAGGTGCTACCAAAATTTTGCGTCGGATCCGGAGCATAGCATGGGAAAATGAACCCAATCTACACATACACGGGTGGGATTAGGACCTATCATTCCCTATTAGAGTGTAGGTTGCATGGACGTAATAAAATTGACAAAGTAGATCTACTGATGAATATATACATGGTGAATTACATATATAATTGTTGTGTGTCCAGTAGCTCTGAAAGTCAAGATGAGTGACCGTGCGTGGATGTATACCGGTCACACTGGTCAGAACAAATGGAGCGCTGAATGGTTCACAAAAACTAAGGGGTTTGTGCAAGCCGCATTTGCAAATGGCCAAAAGAAAACCTGGTGCCCCTGTTTCCGGTGCGGCAATTTGGATAAGAAGACAGAGGCTGAAATGGGCAAACACCTGTAGAAAGAGTGGTTTTACGCCCGATTATACGGTGTGGACATTTCATGGTGAGTCTGCCCAACGTGACCGAGCTGAGGTGGATCGTCGTCGCACCGACGAGCATGGTACCGGGATGGAAAACATGGTGCAAGGCTATGATGATGCTCGGGATTCGGCCGAGGAGATGGAGGAATCTGCAAAGGCCTTCAATGAAATGTTGGAGTCTTCAAAACGTCCGCTCCACGAGCACACTGAGCTTTGTCAGTTGGATGCCATCTCACAAGTAATGGCTCTGAAGGCTCAGTTCAACTTGGGCAGAGAATGCTATGACGCAATTATGACAGTATTTGGACGCTTTCTACCCAAAGGCCATGTAATGCCTGCAAACCTGTACCAGTCAGACAAAATCCTCCGTGCACTGAAGATTCCCTATGAGAAGATACATGCCTATGAGAAAGGATGTGCGTTATTTAGGCTTGACTATGCGGACTTGAACTATTGTCCCATTTGCAAGTCTTCCAGGTATATTGTGGTAGACAACGGTATGGGTGAGAAGACACAGACCAAAATCCCCGTTAGTGTTCTTCGGTATATGCTAATCGTACCAAGACTTCAATGTCTTTTCATGGTCGAAGAGACGGCCAGACAGATGACATGGCACAAAACAGGCAAAAGAACTGAACTAGATGCAGATGGGAATCTGATGATGGTACACACATCGGACGGTGTTGCGTGGAAAAAGTTTGATGAATTACATGCTGACAAAGCGGCAGATCCGAGGCATCCTCGAGTCGGCATCAGCACGGATGGGTTCAGTGTGTTTGGTATGACGGCAACCCAATACAGTTGTTGGCCCGTATTTGTCTTTCCACTCAATCTCCCCCCGGACAGATTATGCAAAGAAAGAACATTTTCCTGACGTTGATAATTCCAGGACCCAACTATCCGGGCAAAAATATGAATGTGTACATGCAGCCGCTTAAGGACGAATTGCAAGAAGCCTGGGATAACGGGTTCAAGACATACGACGCCTTTAGCAAACGGAACTTCATAATGCGTGTCTGGTACATGTACTCGACGCATGACTTGCCGGCGTATGCGCTATTCATTGGCTGGTGTGTGCATGGAAGGTTCCCGTGCCCCACATGCAAGGGAGCTCTTGAGTTTCGTTGGCTTCAGGCCGGTCGCAAGTTTTCTTGCTTCGACATGCATAGACAGTTCCTGGATCCTCGCCATAAGTTCAGGAAAGACAAGAAGAACTTCATCAGGGGTAGAGTTGTCAAAAACTCTGCACTACCTGCATTGACAGGCCAACAGACCTTGGATCAGTTAAACGCTCTCGAGCCAGATCCCCAACGTCCAGGGTACTTCAAGGGGTATAATACTAAGCACGCGTGGACTCACAAAACATGCTTATGGGATCTGCCTTACTTCAAAGACCTCCTTTGCCCACACAACATCGACGTGATGCACACTGAGAAGAATATCACCGAGGCACTTTTTGGTACATTGTTCGGCATAGATGGGAAGTCAAAGGATAATACTAAGGCTAGAGTCGATCTGGAGGCGCTATGTGATAGGCCGTTACAAAACATGAAAGAACCGAAAGGAAAGCAGAACTGGACGAAGCCAAAGGCATGGTTCAATCTTGGAAGGCCAGCTATGAGGGAAATTCTCTTGTGGGTGCAACAGCAGTTGATGTTCCCCGATGGGTATGCAGCGAATCTAAAGAGGGGAGTGAATCTTGATAAACTGAAGATATTTGGTCTCAAGAGTCATGATTGGCACATATGGATTGAGCGGGTAATGCCGGTGATGTTGCGTGGCTTCATCCCTGAGGATGAATGGCTAGTACTGGCAGAACTCAGCTATTTCTTCCGTGTTCTTTGTGCGAAAGAACTATCGCCTGGCGTGCTAGAAGAAATGGAAGAGTTGGCACCGGAGTTGATCTGCAAGTTAGAGAAGATCTTTCCACCGGGCTTCTTTAATCCAATGCAGCATTTGATTTTGCATCTCCCGAACGAGGCAAGATTGGGGGGGCCCATGCAAAATCGTTGGTGCTACCCAACTGAGAGGATGCAGAAGACGCTTCGAGAAAAATGTAAAAATAAACGTAGAATTGAAGCATCGATGGCTGAGGCATTCATCACAGATGAGGCGGCAAACTTCGTAACAGCGCACTATGAAGCCAAAAATCGTCATTTGCATAATCCGAAGCCTCGGTACAATGCTGACGAGCCTAAAAAGGGTGGATCCAACCTCAGCCTATTCAAAGGGAATCTCGCACCAGCTAGTGTTTCACATCCAGTATCTTTGGATAACGAAGAATGGCGGACCATTTCGTTGTATATCTTCAACAACCTGATAGAAGTGTGGCCGTACATCGAGTAAGTTCTCGGTACATTGTTTCGCAACTTCTATTTCCTTTGAACTACTCTTATTCCTGGATATGTCATACAGTCGATACGTCGCCATATTCTTGTATGGAGCGGAGATCCAAAAGGATTCCGTCAAAGATTATGAGCTTCTCGCAAAGCAAGGAGGTGGCTATCCTGGTTTCATCTCTTGGTTCAAACAAACGGTAATTTCTATTAGACAATTTCATTTCATTCGCTAATTTTTGCATAATGCAACAATCCTTTCATATTAAACTTGTAGGCTAATTCAGAGTCTATGGACGCCGAATTGAGACAAGTGCTAATGGTTTTGACTATAAGGTCCGTTCATTTGACAAGTACGACATCAACGGGTATCGCTTTCGTACCTATGGCAAAGAGCTATCTATGGCCGACCGAAAGTCTACAAATTGTTGTGTATCTGCTATCGGCGAAGGAGGTACCGAGTATTATGGGAGAGTTGAAGCAATTTATGAACTTCTGTTCTATGGTGAAAACCCACCGAATGTCGTAGTCTTCAAATGTTATTGGTTTCAACCGAAGGAGACTAGAAGGACTCACGAACATATAGGGCTAGTTGAAATCAACCAAAGCACTCATTTAGATGTTCCTGATGTCTATATTATGGCTCAACAGGCGACCCAAGTATTCTATCTACCGTGGGCCTGCCAAACTAATCCAAATCTGAAAGGTTGGGATGTCGTTTATGAAGTGCCGCCACGTGCTAGACTTTCTCCCCCAAAGGAAGAGGATTATGAACCTCACATTAACCCAGACATATATGAAGGAGAATTCTTCCAAGAGACACGTCTTTCCAAAAAGCGTTTCAAGAACCGCTATACTTCACCCCAAAACATTGAAGTAGACAACGACAATGAATCCGACATCACCCCAGAGGAGGAACAAGAAGAGCCGGAACAAGAATAGGTTACTGCTGCGGATGACCTGTCAATGCTTGACCAATTACGTCAAGGTGGCCTTGCACATGTTGATGCCAATGAACCCTATGAGCCCATCATTGATTATAGTGATGATGATGATTATGCATTTATTGATGATACTGATCGAGATTATTAGTAGTGTCAGGTATTCAATTTTTTATGTTGTACTTGATGATGATACACTTAAGTGATATACATATTATTATTCATGTCGGTACTTTTTTTATGTTGTACTAATTTCATTTATTCTTTGTCATGGCAGGTGTTGAAAGATGGTGGGCGCTTGTCAGGAGCGCGCCGAGGCCCCTTCTTCATCGGCGCGTGGTGCGAGGTCTTCCATTCCACACGCACCTCTCCGCCGAGCGTTGCTGGATAGTATGGCGACACCGCCGGGCCCTTCTTCGTCGACCGCGGTGCCCAGCAGGGGACAAGGTAAGAAGAAGAGAGGAGGTGGAGCACGTGGTCGCGGGAGAGGAGGTAGGGTGACTCTTACGACGCCTTCCTCGCCACCGCCCCCAGCTGTTTCACCCGAGCACGTGACTGCTAGGGTGGACTCGTCTGAGGAGGAGGCTGCACGGACTCCGGTCCACGAGCCTCCGGTCCACGAGTCTTCGGCCCACGAGCCTCGGGTCGACGGGCCTTCGGCCCACGAGACTTGGGCCCATGAGACCCCGGAGGAGCACACGTCTGGATGGGGTACCTGTTCGGGTCAGCCTGAGGATGGCGGGGAGCCGAGTGGCCATGCTGATGATGGCGGGGAGCCGACTGATGAGGAGGGGGAGGAGGGGGGCAACGTCTACCAGCGTGGTGCTACACGGCTCCCGTCCGTGCCGGCGACCCGCGAGCAGAGGTGGTTGATTTTCCCTGATGGGGAGAGGTAAGTGCATTTAATCTTTTTGTACCTTCTGCATTCACGTTTCTTCAAATAACTGATGTGTTGGCCTTGCCATGCTGCAGGGGTTGGGACCACCATGAAAGTGTCCACCGGCCCAACTCCGTCCTTGGAGTTCTGATTCGGCAAAACTTCCCGGCGTTTGTCACGTTGCCTGGTGAGGGTCGGCTTCCAGAGGTTAGATTGACTTGGGAGCACTACTTGGCTGCCCCGGCCCCGCCGGGTGAGATTATCGATGGTGTCTTGTGCAAGACGAGGGCAGACGTCGTGATCAGAAAGTTCTGGGTAATTGCTTCTTTACACAATTAAAAATCTTCAACTAGCTAGTTATTAATTGTACTAATCAATATCGTCTCATTTGATTGCAGACATTCTACAGGTGTGAGGAGGGATACGAGGAGGAGGCGGATCATGTTATCCACAAGGAGTGCAAGCGCCTACTTCAGAACTTACAGCATGAGGTTCGGGTGTAGGCTGTTCGAGACTACTACGCTGGGCGTGGTATCAAGAAGCCCAAGCAGGAGTGTCGCGATAAGTTCTTGAGTAAGGTGAAGTACATGAAGGTAATTCTTAAGGCCTTGTACTTACTTCCATCATTTAGTAATTCATAGCCTTAGCGCTCAAGTTTCTATTTGCTAACTTAGGCCCCTCCGAGATGGTGTGCGGATCGGATGGATTGTTGGGAGGTGTTGGTCAATGCGTGGTGGTCAGAAGAATGGCTGGCCACCCACAAAGAGGCCAAGGACAAACGTGCCCAAATGGAAGGTGTGCCACACCACCAAGGCAGGTCCAACTTATTTCAGTATGGGCGGAACTGGGTATGTGGTTTGCTTCATGATTCATGCAATTCATTCATCATGCTAGCTTTAGCCCTTTAATTACTAATTTACTTTGTTTCTCTCTTTCAGGCACGCTACAATAAGGCGGATAAGGTGCCAGAGGTGTACGACCTGTATGCCATGGCCCACACTGGCCCTTACAAGAAAGTCAAGGCATTCTCTGCGTCTGACCTCGATGATCCAAAGAACTTCACCAACATCTCCGCCCACGACAAGCTCATGCAATATAGAGATCAGGGGAAGGCGAGGAAAGGGGAGGACTTCAACCCGAGCCAGGGTCCCATTGATACAGAGCTGCTGATGATATCTGGTGGCGGGAGGTCCCATGGCTCCATAGCCATGGGAGATGGACTTATCCGTTGTCCTAGCACTCTCCCGGAGATCAAGGCGCGCCAGTCGAGCTCCGCTCCTGAGATAAGGCCTCATGAACGGCCAGTACAACTCGCCTTCAAGGTTAGTTATACGTACTCAGCTATCTTTCTCCATTACATTGTGTGCGCTTCCATCAATGATTACAAATGGTCATGTGAGTGGTGTTGCAGACTGCTATACAGAGTGAGAGAGATAGAACGGAGAAACTTCTGGCGGAGGCGGCGGAGAGGCAGCGGGAGTTGGAGGAGAGGACGACAAAGATGTTGGAGGAGGAGAGGGCACGGAATGACATGCAGGCAAGGGCCATGTACGAGCTCCTTGTGGTAAGTTTCTTCTGCAGATTACTTGCTAGTCTTAACATTTGAGTCTCATTACTAACTAGTATGACTCTGTTGTGAAAACCAAATGTGTAGTCTGTGTGCGAGAAGTCCGGTCAGACCGCTCCGCCGATGCCAGTGATTGCTCCTGGGAGCACGGTGAGTTTAATTTGAATGGACATTACTTGCTAGTCTTAACATTTGAGTGTCATAATGCTAACGAGACATTGGAAATGATCTTTGTTGCAGCTTAACTCTAGAAATGCATCGCACGATCCTTCTCCAGCTACCGGCGAGAGCCAGCCCGCTCCTTCTCCAGCTACCGGCGCGAGCCAGCCCGGTCCTACACCTCCGTGATCACGGTAAGTTTCTCTAGTGTTTTGCTTAACAAATGCATAAAGACCTAGACTTAGCTTTATTTCCTCCAATATGCTTACCATAATGACCTAGAGTTAGCTTCTTTTCCTCCAAAATGACTTAATAAGCTTACTGACCTCATAAACCATACATTCTACCTAAGTTAGCTCTAAAACGATATGTACTTAGCATAATTAACTTAGTTAGCTCATAAACGATCCATTTTACCTAAGTTAGCTCTAAAATGACTCATTTTACCTTAGTTAGCTTATAAGTGATCCAATTTATCCAAGTTATCTCTAAAATGACCCATTTTACGTAGATTAGCTCCTAAATGATCCATTTTACCTACGTTAGCTTTAAAATGACCCATTTCACCTAGGTTAGCTCCAAAATGACCCATTTCACCTAGGTTAGCTCCAAAATGACCCATCTTACCTAGGTTAGCTTATAAATGATCCAGTTTATCCAAGTTAGCTCTAAAATGACCCAATTTACCTACAGTAGGTCCTAAACGATCCATTTCACCTAAGTTAGCTAAAAACGATCCATTTCAGCTAAATTAGCTCTTAAATGATCCATTTCACCTAAGTTTGCTCAAAAAAGATCCATTTCACCTTAGTTAGCTCAAAAACACCTTAGTTAGCTCATAAATGATCCATTTCACCTAAGTTAGCTCATAAATGATCCATTTCACCTAAGTTAGCTAAAAACGATCCATTTCACCTTAGTTAGCTCAAAAACGATCCATTTTACCTTAGTTAGCTCATAAATGATCCATTTCAACTAAGTTAGCTCATAAATGATCCATTTCACCTAAGTTAGCTCAAAAACAATCCATTTCACCTTAGTTAGCTCAAAAAGATCCATTTCACCTTAGTTAGCTCATAAACGACACATTTCAAGTAAGTTAGCTCATAAATGATCCATTTCACCTAAGTTAGCTCATAAATGATCCATTTCACCTTAGTTAGCTCAAAAACTATTCATTTCACCTTAGTTAGCTCAAAAACGATGCCCTTCACCTTAGTTAGCTCATAAATGACCCATTTCAACTAAGTTAGCTCATAAATGATCCATTTCAACTAAGTTAGCTCATAAACAACCCATTTCAACTTAGTTAGCTCATATATGATCCATTTCAACTAAGTTAGCTCATAAATGACATATACTTCTTGTTCTAGTCACCTATTTCTAACTTTCTTATTGACCATTTTGCAGATTTCATTCACTTCATGGAACCTAGCTTGCTATGATGGAGTGCTTGCTTTTCCTTTCATGAAACTTTGCATTGTATCTAGCTTGCTATGATGGAACTTCCTATCTTGATGAAACTTTCCATTGTAATATGTATATGGATGGAACTTGCTTAGGTATGAACAATGTGTATGGATGAAACTTATGTGATATGTGATATGTGATATGAAACTTATGTGCTGGATATCTGATATGGAAATATATCTATATATGTCATATATATTTGCTCTGAAAATTGTTGGATTCAAAAAAACAGAAAAAAGAGCCAATATGCAGGCTCTTTGCCGTCTGCCACCGACGGCAAAGAGCTCTTTGCCATCAGCAGCGGACGGCAAAGAGGCCACGTGTCAGGCAGCTGTGCTTCCTGGGAGGCTGACCAATTTGGTCAGTTTGCCTACAGTGGCTGACCGCAAAGGCTTTGCCGTCCGCGGCGGACGGCAAAGAGCAAAAACTTTGCCTACAGCGGTGGACGGCAAAGGCCTGCCGTGTAGTGACGTCGGCTGACATCACACGGCGGACGGCAAAGGCCTTCCGAAGTTTGCCGTCAGCGGCGGACGGCAAAGGCCTGCCGTTAGCCACCTAACCGAGTAACAGCGCACTTATTGCCGTCTGCACTCTTTGCCGTCCGCTGCTGATGGCAAAGGCTCCTTTGCCATCAGCCGCCCGAAGCAGACGGCAAAGTACCTCTTTGCCAAACCTTACTTTGCCGTCACCTTTTGCCGTCCGTGGCGGACGGCAAAGACCTTTGCCGTCAGCCATCCATGCCTTTGCCGTCCGCCATGGCTGACGGCAAAGTAGATGATTCCTGTAGTGCCGGTCCCGAGGTGGCGGAGCGGAGAGCTCGACACGACGAAGTGGTGACATAGCACGGTCAATGCAGACCGGCAGAGTGACGCCGAAGTCCCCGGATCATTTTCCTGTGCACAAAAAATAGTGCAAACCGGAGATAATAGTAATAATGATAATTAAATTAAAAAACGTTGCATAATAAATAATTTATGCAAAGTGAGTAATAAAAGAGATATGGCCTGGCGCCGAAGTCATTGTCGATGCAGGGTGTCGGCGTGATGCGGTAAAGGCATGGCAAAGCCTGAATTCGCAGGTCGGTCCGAGCTCCGGATGCGGCGTTCGCCGGACTATGTACCGAAACTGACCGAACCACCATGCGACTGTCGTTAATGCGGCCACCATTTGATAGACCTGTGTACATATGATGGACAAACCAGAGTAATAATTCCTTGGGAAAAATGAACCCAAACAAGCCAAAAATATTAGGGATTGATAGCACCTGGTTTATTTGTTGTAGCAACCCGAAGGAAGGTGATTCCCAAAATTGGGACTCGCTCCGCACACCCATTGCCTGATGGGCGATAAAACGACGGCATGGCAATGCTGCTAAAGGTTGGCTCGCCGAGGCAAAGCCCTCGGCCCAGCTAACGTGACGGAGCTGGTCGGCTAGTGACGCCGAAGTGTCCGGAGTAGGTTGATAAAGAGATGGCGAAGCCCCCGGTCCAACCGAGATGTCGAAGCCTCGATGTCAGCCGATGAGTCGAAGTAGGTCGGCGTGATGGACACCAGCTTGAAGAAGCAATAGTGCGGCCCTGTCGATGCAGGTCGTGACGTGGTCGATGCCGGCTTGATGAAGCGACCGTATGGCGATGCCGGTATGCCCGCTCCATGTAATCCGTGGGGCGGCGACGTTGGTGATGATTTATCCATCGCGATGCCGGACTCTTGTTCGGCTTGCCGAGATGATGATCCGAAGAAGTTGAGCTCGGCTCAACAAAGTGACGCCGTGTCTAGCACAGGTCGACAGCCGTGGAGTAATATTGCCGGACTGGTTTGACACCAGCATGATGTTGAAGATCATGTTCAAAAGATCTTAAAGTTAGTGGGATGTGTTCGGAAAAAAAACACAATACCCCATACAAAACTTCCGTCAAAAAGGATGTCCGAAATCCCGTTCATAAAAAGGACGAACTCGGGTCGGATTCATTTTCGCGTAGAAAACAGATCCGAAAAGTGATGCACTAATCGGAAGGTTCCCGAAGTTTGGACGGTCGGATCGAGCTGAAATTCGGAGGGGTGGTAGATATAGGAATTCCGCAGCCGATCAACGGTTGGATCCTCCAAAGGACGTCCGAGCTAGAAGCTGGACACCACGCACTAAATTCGTCCAGATTCCCGTCCAGATTTGACAGGGCTCCGGTATATCGCGGATTGCCAGAGATTCCTTCATTGGACCTCGACGAAATTTTCCAGGGTTGTTGTAGACCCAATTCCGCACAATCCCACCAACGCAATCGTTAAAACGACACTTTAGGAGGCGGTGGCGGTGGATACAAGTTCGTTGTCCAGAAAAACAGCACGGTCGCCCGAGGGCAATGTTGACGTTGAGCCCCCGGGATCCCTGGATGATTCCTCCATGATTTTGATAGAGACCAGAGTTAACGTTGATGAAGGCCCTCATCCGAACATGAGGATCGGAGATAGGGCGCAGTCCTTGGTCGAAGCAAGGTGACCAGTCGAGCTGGTGACGAAGACGCCGAAGTCGCAGTTGATCTGCACGCGAGCCATCGATCCTTTTGTCGATCACACAGCGGAACTCTCAATGAAAGCACCAATGTCGGTGTCAAAACCGGCGGATCTCTGGTAGGGGGTCCCGAACTGTGCATCTTGGCCGGATGGTAACAGGAGGCAGGGAACATGATGTTTTACCCAGGTTCGGGCCCTCTTGATGGAGGTAAAACCCTACGTCCTGCTTGATTAATATTGATGATATGGGTAGTACAAGAGTAGATCTACCACGAGATCAAGGAGGCTAAACCCTAGAAGCTAGCCTACGGTATGATTGTTGTATACGGAGTTGTATATTCTATCGACTAGCCTGGCCATGGTTTATATAATGCACCAGAGGCCCAGGATAACAAGAGTCCTAGCCGAATATGCCGGTGGGGAGGAGTCCTTCTCTTGATCGCCAAGTCTTGTGGAATCTTCCTTGTATGCGGTAGCTGTCCGAACTGGCCCATGAGTATACGGCCATGGGGGTCCTCGGCCCAATCTGACAGATCGGGAGATGACGTGGTGAGTACCCCCTAGTCCAGGACACCGTCAGTGGTTGATGAATTGCTATGATTGATTTAATTTACTTGTGGTTACGTTGTTGTCCATTGGTGCCCATCATATGGTTGTGCGCGTGGATCACACCCTGGGGTTAGTTGTATGTTGATAGGACTATGTATTGGAGGGCAAGAGTGATAGAAGCTTCAACCTAGCATAGAAATTGATGCATACGAGATTGAAGGGGGGCCAATATATCTTAATGCTATGGTTGGGTTTTACCTTAATGAACATTAGTAGTTGTGGATGCTTGCTAATAGTTCCAATCATAAGTGCATAGAATCCCAAGTCAGGGATGACATGCTAGCAGTGGCCTCTCCCACATAATACTTGCTATCGGTCTAGTAAAGTAGTCAATTGCTTAGGGGCAATTTCGCAATTCCTACCACCACTTTTCCACACTCGCTATATTTACTTTATTGTTTGTTTATCTAAACAGCCCTACTTTTTATTTACGTCCTCTTTATTATCTTGAAAACCTATCCAACAACACCTACAAAGTACTTCTAGTTTCATACTTGTTCTAGGTAAAGCGAACGTCAAGCGTGCGTAGAGTTGTATCGATGGTCGATAGAACTTGAGGAAATATTTGTTCTACCTTTAGCTCCTCGTTGGGTTCGACACTCTTACTTATCGAAAACTGTTGCGATCCCCTATACTTGTGGGTTATCACCTCCACCCTTGGGGGGCCCATGTTGCTCCACCGACGTACTTCTTCCTCCTATATATACCTACGTACCCCCAAACTACCAGATACGGATCCAAAACCCTAATTCCACCGCCGCAACCTTCTGTACCTGTGAGATCCCATCTTGGGGCCTTTTCCGCAGCTCCGCCGGAGGGGGCATCGATCACGGAGGGCTTCTACATCAACACCATAGCCTCTCCGATAAAGTGTGAGTAGTTTACTTCATACCTTCGGGTCCATAGTTATTAGCTAGATGGCTTCTTCTCTCTTTTTGGATGTCAATACAATGTTCTCCCCCACTCTTGTGGAGATCTATTCGATGTAATCTTCTTTTGCGGTGTGTTTGTTCAGACTGATGAATTGTGGGTTTATGATCAAGTTTATCTATGAACAATCTTTGAATCTTCTCTGAATTATTTTACTTGAGTTTATCCCTCTACATCATGTCATCTTGATTAAAGCGTTACTCTGTTCTTTTGAACTTAATACTCTAGATGCATGCTGGATAGCGGCCGATGTGTGGAGTAATAGTAGTAGATGCAGGCAGGAGTCGGTCTACTTGTCTCGGGCGTGATGCCTATATACATGATCATACCTAGATATTCTCATAACTATGCTCAATTTTGTCAATTGCTCAACAGTAATTTGTGTACCCACCGTAATACTTATGCTCTCGAGAGAAGCCACTAGTGAAACTATGGCCCCCGGGTCTATTTTCTATCATACTATCTTCCGTCAACAAGCTATTTCCTTTTCCATTTATTTTGCTTTCTTTAGTTTGCATCTTTATCATAAAAATACCAAAAATATTACCTTATCATATCTATCAGATCTCACTTTCGTATGTGACCGTGAAGGGATTGACAACCCCTTTATTGTGTTGGTTGCGAGGATTTTATTTGTTTGTGTAGGTGCGAGGGACTCGTGCGTGGCCTCCTACCAGATTGATACCTTGGTTCACAAAAACTGAGGGAAATACTTACGCTACTTTGCTGCATCACCCTTTGCTCTTTAAGGGAAAACCAACGCAATGCTCAAGAGGTAGCAAGAAGGATTTCTATCGCCGATGCCGGGGAGTCTATGCAAAAGTCAACATACCAAGTACCCATCACAAACCCTTATCTCCCACATTACATTATTTGCCATTTGCCTCTCGTTTTCCTCTCCCCCACTTCACCCTTGCCATTTTATTCACCCTCTCTCTCTCTGCCCTCCTTCTCTTTCCCTATTTGCCTCTTCTTTTGTTTGCCTTCTTCCCGTATGTATCCTTGTTTGTGTTTTCATGTGCCTTCTATTTGCTTGCATCTTTGCTTGATAAAAATCTATTGATATGGATCCACTTAAAGTGTTCTACTTAGATCATCTTCGATCCTTATGTGCTCGTGTTGATACCCCAACTAGCCTAGTTGATGGGAAATCTTTAGATGAGCATGCTCATTTTGTGTGTCACCGTTTGTCTGTAAAAGGGAGACTCTTATGGAATCAAATAAACAGATTGTTGTGTTATGCTTGGAATCTTTGTGAAATTTGTGATTTTACTTGTTGCTCTAAGAACCCTAAAAAAACACCTCCCCTACCTATGTTAGTTTAATGATATTGAAATCTTATCTTCTTATGCAAAGGGTGTTTATAGTTACTATGATATCGAACAAATTGAAGGATTTGTTGCTTTTAAGGGTGCTTATGAAGTTGCTTCTTTGATTGAAAAATATGATATTACCCTCTATGAATCTGAAAATTTTGACATACTTAATTATTGGTATGAAAACTATGCTCATAATGTCTATGTCAAAGAATTTGTTGAAAGAATGACCGTTGCTTCGGAAGAAAATAATGATATGCATGAATCTATAGATAATTATGATTCTGATGATTTGATTGAAATCCCTTGATGAACATGATGCTTGCTATTCTTGTGGCCATGATGCCAATATTTATGAAGATGAATTTTCTATAGTTCCTTATGTTAAACATGAGATCGTTGCTATTGCACCCATACTTAATAGTTCCTTCGATGAAAAGCATGATTGCAATGATGTTATTATAAATTCCCTTAATGTAAATTCTGTTAATGATATGCAAAACCCTAAGCTTGGGGATGCTAGTTTTGCTATGACTACTATTTGTTGCAATGATCATGATATGGGTGATTCTTCTTATGATCTTGAAAATTTATTTATGCCCCATGATGAATATGAATTTTTTTATAAAGGTGGGTTTGGAGAGGCCATGACTTTAGTTAATGTTAATCCCACTATGTTGGAAGAGTGTCAACTTTTCATGCATGTGGATCGTGTTGAAAATATTTTATGTGATAGATATTTTGTTGAATTTGCTTATGATCCTACATATAATTATTATTAGAGAGAAAAATATGGTGGTAGAAACTTTCATGTTACTAAATTACCTCTCGTTATGTTGAGATTGCTATTGTTTCTTTCCGCTTCCTTGCATATGCTAGTTTTTGCTTGCCTTGATAATTTTTTTGCCTATAAGATGCCTATGCATAGGAAGTATGTTAGACTTAGATGTGTATGTCACGTGTTTTATGATGCTCTCTTTGTGCTTCAATTCTTGTCTTTCATGTGAGCATCGTTGAAATCTTATGCCTAGCTATAAGGCTTTAAAGAAAAGCGCTTGTTGGGAGACAACCCAATATTTTTCCTTTCTGTTATTCAATAAATAATTTATCTAGCCGCTGTTTTTTTTGTGTTTTTTGTGTTTAATTAGTGTTTGTGCCAAGTAGAACCATTGGGAAGACTTGGGGAAAGTCTTTTTAATCTTGCTGTAAAAAACAGAAACTTTAGCGCTCTCGAGAATTGATGCCATTTTTATTTGGAAAGTGCTATTTAGTTAATTCTTTTTGCAGATGATTAAAAGATAAATTACTCACGTCCAGAAATTTATTTTCGAATTTTTGGGGTTCCATAACTTGCGTTAGCTACAGATTACTACAGACTGTTCTGTTTTTAACAGATTCTGTTTTTTGTGTGTTGTTTGCTTATTTTGATGAATCTATGGCTAGTATCGGACAGTATGAACCATACAGAAGTTGGAATACAGTAGGTTTAACACCAATATAAATAAATAATGTTTTCATTATAGTACCTTGAAGTGGTGTTTTGTTTTCTTTCGCTAACGGAGCTCACGAGATTTTCTACTTTAAGTTTTGTGTTGTGAAGTTTTCAAGTTTTGGGTAAAAGATTTGATGGATTATGGAACAAGGAGTGGCAAGAGCCTAAGCTTTGGGATTCCCATGGCACCCCAAGATAATCTAAGGACACCTAAAAGCCCAAGCTTGGGGATGCCCCGGAAGGCATCCCCTCTTTCATCTACTTCCATTGGTAACTTTACTTGGAGCTATATTTTTATTTACCACATGATATGTGTTTTGCTTGGAGCATCTTGTATTATTTGAGTCTTTATTTTTTAGTTTTCCACAATCATCCTTGATGTACACACCTTTTGAGAGAGACACACATGATTCGAAATTGTTAGAATACTCTATGTGCTTCACTTATATCTTTTGAGTTATATAGATTTTGCTCTAGTGCTTCACTTATATCTTTTAGGGCACGGTGGTGGATTTGTTTTATAGAAACTATTGTTCTGTCATGCTTCACTTAGATTATTTTGAGAGTCCTACAAAACAGCATGGTAATTTGCTTTAATTATGTTAGGCATTCAAGATTAATAAAAAAAGTCTTATGAGTGTGTTGAATACTATGAGAAGTTTGATACTTGATAATTGTTTTGAGATATGGAGATGGTGATATTAGAGTCGTGTTAGATGAGTAGTTGTGAATTTGAGAAATGCTTGTATTGAAGTTTGTGATGCCCGTAGCATGCACGTATGGTGAACCGTTATGTGAAGAAGTTGGAGCATGATTTATTTATTGATTGTCTTCCTTATGAGTGGCGGTCGGGGACGAGCGATGGTCTTTTCCTATCAATCTATCTCCCTAGGAGCATGCGCGTAGTACTTTGCTTCGATAACTAATAGATTTTTGCAATAAGTATGTGAGTTCTTTATGACTAATGTTGAGTCCATGGATTATACGCACTCTCACCCTTCCACCATTGCTAGCCTCTCTAATACCGCGCACCTTTCGCCGGTATCATACACCCACCATATACCTTCCTCAAAACAGCCACCATACCTACCTATCATGGCATTTTCATAGTCATTCCGAGATATATTGCCATGCAACTTTCCACTGTTCCGTTTACTATGACACACTCCATCATTGTCATATTGCTTTGCATGATCATGTAGTTAACATTTTAGTTGTGGCAAAGCCACCGTTCATAATTCTTTCGTACAAGTCACTCATGCATCATTACTATCCCGGTATACCACCGGAGGCATTCATATAGAGTCATACTTTGTTCTAGTATCAAGTTGTAATCATTGAGTTGTAAATAAATAGAAGTTTGATGATCATCATTCATAGAGTATTGTCCCAAAAAAAAGAGAAAGGCCAAATAAAAAAGGAAGGCCCAAAAAATATATAAAAAGGGAAAATACTACTATCCTTTTTCCACACTTGTGCTTCAAAGTAGCACCATGATCTTCATGATAGATAGTCTCCTATGTTATCACTTTCATATACTAGTGGGAATTTTTCATTATAGAACTTGGCTCGTATATTCCAATGATGGGCTTCCTCAAAATGCCCTAGGTCTTCATGAGCAAGTGAGTTGGATGCACACCCACTTAGTTCTTTTTGTTGAGCTTTCATATACTTATAGCTCTAGTGCATCCGTTGCATGGCAATCCCTACTCAATCACATTGATATCTATTAATGGGCATCTCCATAGCCCGTTGATATTCCTAGTTGATGTGAGACTATCTTCTCCATTTTTGTCTTCTCCACAACCACCATTCTATTCCACATATAGTGCTATGTCCATGGCTCATGCTCATGTATTGCGTGAAGATTGAAAAAGTTTGAGAACACCAAAAGTATGAAACAATTGCTTGGCTTGTCATCAGGGTTGTGCATGATTTAAATACTTTGTGTGGTGAAGATGGAGCATAGCCAGACTATATGATTTTGTTGGGATAACTTTCTTTGGCCATGTTATTTTGAAGAGACATAATTGCTTAGTTAGTATGCTTGAAGTATTATTATTTCTATGTCAATATTGAAATTTTGTCTTGAATCTTTCGGATCTGAATATTCATACCACAATTAAGAGAATTACATTGAAATTATGCCAAGTAGCATTCCACATCAAAAATTCTGTTTTTATCATTTACCTACTCAAGGACGAACAGGAATTAAGCTTGGGGATGCTTGATACATCTCCAACGTATCTATAATTTTTTATTGTTCCATGCTATATTATATCATGTTTTGGACATTATTGGGCTTTATTATACACTTTTACATTATTTTTGGGACTAACCTATTAACCGGAGGCCCGGCCCAGAATTGTTGTTTTTTGCCTATTTCAGAGTTTCGCAGAAAAAGAATATCAAACGGAGTCCAAACGTAATGAAACCTTCGGGAACGTGATTTTCAGAACAAACATGATCCAAAGGACTTGGACCCTACGTCAAGAAAGCAACCAGGAGGGCACGAGGTAGGGGGGCGCACCTACCCCCCCCCCCCCCCCCCCCCCCCCCCCCAGGCGCACCCTCCATCCTCATGGGGCGCACATTGCAACACCGACGTACTTCTTCCTCCTATATATACCTACGTACCCCAAAACTACCAGATACGAATCCAAAACCCTAATTCCACTACCACAACCTTCTGTACCCATGAGATCCCATCTTGGGGCCTTTTCCGGAGCTCCGCCGGAGGGGGCATCGATCACGGAGGGCTTCTACATCAACACAAAGTGTGAGTAGTTTACGACAGACCTTCGGGTCCATAGTTATTAGCTAGATGGCTTCTTCTCTCTCTTCGGATCTCAATACAAAGTTCTCCTCGATCTTCTTGGAGATCTATTTGATGTAATTCTTTTTGCGGTGTGTTTGTCGAGATCCGATGAATTGTGGGTTTATGATCAAGATTATCTATGAACAATATTTGATTCTTCTCTGAAATCTTTTATGTATGATTTGTTAACTTTGCAAGTATCTTCAAATTATCATTTTGGTTTGGCCTACTAGATTGACCTTTCTTGCAATGGGAGAAGTGCTTAGCTTTGGGTTCAATCTTGCGGTGTTCTTTCCAAGTGACAGTAGGGGCAGCAAGGCACGTATTGTATTGTTGCCATCGAGGATAACAAGATCGGGTTTATTTCATATTGCATGAGTTTATCCCTCTACATCATGTCATCTTGCTTAAAGCGTTACTCTGTTCTTTTGAACTTAATACTCTAGATGCATGCTAGATAGCGGTTGATGTGTGGAGTAATAGTAATAGATGCAGGCAGGAGTCGGTCTACTTGTCTTGGACGTGATGCCTATATACATGATCATACCTAGATATTCTCATAACTATGTTCAATTATGTCAATTGCTCAACAGTAATTTGTTTACCCACCGTAATACTTATGCTCTCGAGAGAAGCCACTAGTGAAACCTATGGCCCCCGGGTCTATTTTCCATCATATTAATCTTCCGTCAACAAGCTATTTCCATTTCCATTTATTTTGCTCTATTTACTTTGCATATTTATCATAAAAATACCAAAAATATTATCTTACCATATCTATCAGATCTCACTTTCGTAAGTGACCGTGAAGGGATTGACAACCCCTTTATTGCGTTGGTTGCGAGGATTTTATTTGTTTGTGTAGGTGCGAGGGACTCGTGTGTGGCCTCCTACTAGATTGATACCTTGGTTCTCAAAAACTGAGGGAAATACTTATGCTACTTTGCTGCATCACCCTTTTCTCTTCAAGGGAAAACCAACGCAGTGCTCAAGAGGTAGCAGGGGGCGCGCTTGCCCCCCTGGGCGCGCCTCCCTGCCTCATGGCCTCCTCGATGCTTCCCTGACGTCCACTCCAACTCTCCTGGATTATGTCTGTTCCAAAAATCACTCTCCCGAAGGTTTCATTCCATTTGGATTCCGTTTGATATCCCTTTTCTGCGAAACACTGAAATAGGCAAAAAACAACAATTTGCACTGGGGCTTTGGTTAGTAGGTTAGTCCCAAAAATAATATAAAAAGGTATATTAAGCCCATTAAACATCCAAAACAGATAATATAATAGCATGGAACAATAAAAAATTATAGATACGTTGGAGACGTATCAGGCTTATTTGCTTCTAACACATACATGCATGTATACTGATCGATCTCCCTACATATACCTAGGTCGACTTTAACTATTTTACCCCCACCCATAGATCGACGTACCTCACAAGTTATGTGTGTCCTTTCTATGGCAGAGGACGATTGATCTTCCTATGTAGTCATGTCTGCTTACAATAGCCATATCGTCCCCCCTCAACATTCGTGCATGCCTCTTGACCCGTCTCTCACATGCACGCACACAGACAGGCTGCCATCCCCTCTCTTTTTGATATTGCAGGCGTGCCCTCCATTTGTCTAGCAAGCCTCTCCCACCATTTGTTAGAAGCAACTCCACTCCCACCCCCTCCAACACTCTAGTTCTGTCTCTCTCCCAACCTTATTCCTCTCCCACACATATGCATGGATGTTGATCGATCTCCCTTAATACATAAGGTAGGCCTCTCTCCTCCTCCACACATATACCAGCCATTGTACCTCTATAGTTAATAAGGCCTCCCCCCCACCACACACCAATAGTCGAGCGCTTTAGGTAGGTATCCATGCCACAGAGACAAACTGCACTTGTCCCCTCTCACATTCCAATAGGCCAGGCACCCTATATGTTTGACGTGGGCACACACAAATTTGACGGCACTCTTTATTGATCACACGCGCACAGACACACATCATCCCTCTCTTTGATTCTACGGATACCTCAAGCCGATGATACCTCCGCTCTCTTCTCGTGATCGCCCCCTCTATATATATGATATATCTAAGTCTCTATTTTCACACACATTGCATATGTTACATTTTTGGATTGACACCTCCCCCAAAAAACACTCACGAACCCACACACTATATCTCTCTACGTTTGTATCTCTCTCACACAACCCCATGTAGGTGGTGTACATACACGAAGAGAATAGGTGCACGTACTCACGCTTCGTGCCCAGCCACACCCGCGCGGGTACACGGTGGAGCTCATTTATGTACGAAATGGAAGCCCACGTGCTAATTTGAACATGTGTAGCGGTTGTTTACCTACGGAGGTTGTGTACCATGCGTGCACGAAACAAAGTTCGACTTGATGCGTTGGCACATTATTTTTAAATAAAGTTATATCGCTCAATAGCACGTACACAGAATATAAAATGATTTTTATGGAGAAAAAGGTAGTCTGATCCACTATATACAATGGAGTCTACCTGCCTGGGTTTGTCTCTCTCCAGAGTATCTCACACAAGGTGGCGGTGGCCTCTCTCTCTCACCGTTGGTCACTGATCGGGCTGCATCCTATCCACCGGTGGAATGGGAGAATGTGCATCGTTTCCCCATTCGACGGCGCCGAGGCAACACATCTTGATCTGCGGTACCCGTCGTTCTCTCTAACCAAGCTCCGGTGCGGTAGGGCCTACGACACCTGCTCGCTACCGTAGTATGGGAAGATCCCGCCCATCGCCGCTCACCTAGTTACATCCAGACGACCCCCAGGTATCGCGTCCGGCCTTGCTCCACTGCTCGTCTTCCCACGTCGCTGCATGTAGAAAATCTTGCATGTGGATCTAACATAGTTATTTTCCCAAAACGTTGCTCGTCCGGCGTGCTTTCCCTATTGCAATCTCATCCACACACCATTTTAGACAAACACAACTGGGTTGTTATCTTCCCTTATGACATGGAATATGGTTCTTTTTTGTCGTCACATGTGTCATCAGCTGTTATTGGCCAATAATTGTTTCCTTTCTACCTATTTTTTGCAAACAGGGCTATCCATTTCATCTCATTGCTATTGCGACCTTTTGGTGAACTGCACAAATCACTTTTTTCTTAAGTGTGTTTTGTGCAGTTGTACTAAAATGTCACACGGGCAACGTCTACATTTCAGTGCGACTGCACAAAGGGAGATTGTTTTTTCTCTATCTTCCTCATCCAACTCCGAGCCTAATCTTCTCCAACTATTTTCTTAATCTTCTCCAACTAGTTAGTCTTAAGAGAGACTACAAAGATGACCGGCTTCTATTTGTGTGTTTATTGTTTCATCAACAGTCCTCCATTATTGTAATCACACTTAATATCTTTGGAACAGGGACGCTCAGCTCTATTTTGTGGAACTGCACAAAATGATCGGAATGTTGCATGCTCCAGACAGCTACTTTTTTCCCAACATGCCTTGTTGATTTAGACAGAGCTGGGGGACGTTCCTGCCAATTAATGCATGGATCAATTTTAATTTAACACCTTCTCACAACTTTGTCTTCAGTTGTGATGTAAATATTAGCTCTGGTCTGCTAATCATTGAGATGCATTAGTAAGGAAGTTAGTTTTTTATTGTTTTTGAAAGAGCATCGATGGAAAGACACACGAAGCAAAAGTTGAAAGCTGAGAGCATTGTACAATTTCATGTCGCTGGAAAATTATTTGTATAGTACGTCAATTATGTAAACAAATGCTGGAATCTTGATAGCATTGCCAGAAGCCTCTTCAGCATCCGGGTCCATGTGCCATGCACAAAATTATACTTTATCCATTCCTAAATATTTATCTTTTTACAAATTTCAAATGGACATATTTTAGAGTGTAGATTCACTCAGTTTGCTTTGTATGTAGTCACTCGTTGAAATCTCAAGAAAGACAAATACTCCGTAGTATATTTAAGAACGGAGGGAGTAGTGCACAAATGCATGGGATACTCATCCCGGTTGTTTCACCGCACTAATAGTGAGTAGTAATGAGCAGTAAAATCATAAGACTAGCCACAGTGGAGAGTAACATACACTAGTAACATACACATATCCCTAGGCTATGTTACTACCTTCATAGTGAGTAGTAACTTAGATGTGGTGTCATGCGAAGCTTCATTTATTAGGTTATAGACTCATATTGCATTGTGAGATGTGATGTTATAGTAACTAGCTAAGTTACTAGAACTACCTCTCTCTTCATTAACTCATTGCCACATAGACAAATTTGTTGAGTTGGACTCGAAGTTACTGCTGAAGTTACTCCCACTGTGGCTAGTCTAAGCCCCACCTTTCCGACTGTAAGTTGCTCGGAAGAATCAACCAACAATACGCTCTAAAGTCTCTCTGGTGGTGGAAATGCATGTAGAGAAATTCATCATAATGAAGCGCGCCCTGTAAACTGTGACGGAAGGAGGAGTAGTATGAGGCCCTGTTTGGATCACCGTTTCTCTTTTGAATACACTTGTAGAAAATAAACACCTGCGCCCGTCGTTTCAATTCCGGTTGGAATTTGCACAGCAGCCAGTAACTTATAGGTGTAAGTTATACGCCTCCGTATTGATATACAACCATTCCAAGCATGGCCTGAAGGTGCAAAACCAAGTACGTGTATGGCCATTCGGTCAATGCACTTACTCTTGGCATATCACTGACATGTGCGACCAGAGTGTGAGCAAACCGATCTCAATTGATGGCAAAATTGCCAACCCGCCGTTCCTTGAGAGAGACGAGGAGCGAGAACACACAGACGGGCTCGCACAAAGGCCAATATATATTCAAGCATGGTTGATCGATATCATCATTACATGTTCGATGTTTTTTAACACTACCATTGGGCTGCCGTTTTCTGCCCTTCTCCCGAATAAATGTGTACTTTACCAGAGATTAAAATAAAATAAGAGTAGAGACGCTCCACCATGCGGTTCTAGTAGTAGTACTACTCGTACAACTATAAACCTTGCGCTTGGCTCTTTGCCTCTTCATGAAGTCGAATAATGATGGTACTCCACATGTTGGGTACTATAGTGTATGCATGTGGCAATTTGACACCGAATGAACTCCTGCATGTCCACCGCCTGGGCGAGGGTAGGTTGCTTTAGTCAAAAGGTGTAAGTGAGCTTCACCTTGTCCTACAAGCTTCTCCCCATTCTACGAGTTGACAGGACACACCAAAAAGTAGTGCTAGTCCATACTCCCTCCTTTCCGGTTAATATGGCTTAATCTTTTTTGCGGGTAAATGGGAGAGCTTTATTCATATATAAGCATTCTTAGGACGATCAGCCAAGAGACTGGTCACTAGGAAGCGAGGTACCCCGCAAAAAAGAAGAAGGAAGCGAGGTGTTTGATCAAGCCAGCTCTTGGCCACATTCAAAGTGCAGCAAGCACAGTTCGCACAAAGATGTGCCGCAAGGTTTGCTGACATGTTTACATGCTGAATAACAAAAAAAGAGGAAATATTACCGAGCACTCCTATTTGTAAAAGGATCCGAGCTAGAATTAAGCGAGAATTGTGGTGAGTGTTCCATGCAATCAACTTCCATTATCACATGCGAGAACCCTCAAAGAGAACCAAACTTGTTGAAGATTGCTTTATCACATTTTTAAAATATAATAAGAGTGTAGACGCTCCTCCATCCGGTTCCTAGTATAGTATAGTACATACCTCTATAGTAGTAGTACTAGTACTAGTGAACTTTGCGCTTGGCTGTTCGCCTCTTAGGTAAGTCAAACAATAATACTAGTACTAGTATAGTGTATGCTTCTGGCAATCTGACACCGAATTAACTGTTGCATGTACACCGCCTGAGCGAGGGAGAGCTTGCATTAGTCAAAAGTTTCTCCATGTCCTGCAAGCCACCGCGCGCATGCTTCTCCCGTCCTCCAAGCTTCTCCTTGTTCGGCAAGTTGACGGGACACGGCAAAGTAATGCTAGTCCATACTGCCTCCTTTTCGGTTAATATGGCTTAATTTCAAATGAGATAAATACATTGTCTATCACTATATATTTGTAAAAATATGGTCAGTGGACTTCATAATACGCTCACTACGCTCAATATATACATTTTCCAGTGTTTATACGGCACTAGCTCACCCTGGCTGAGTATGTATGTGCATGCACGTGTAGGTTGAGAACTTGAGCGTGACCGTGTGTGTTCCGTCGTGTGCTCGGACATGCATGCATTAGGGCATCACGCGCGTTTTTGCGTCCATGTGTACGTGTGATTGTTGCATGCATGCACGAGGTTGTAGTCCCTTACATTCACATGTTCATAGGTCAATGCTTTGTCAAAACATTGCATGCAAGGTTTAATCATTCGTTGTTCATGCATGCATTCTCGATATTAATACGTTGGTAAAGACAATTTCTTGACGAAAACGAGCCCATGAATTGAGTACAAAGGGGACCAATAAGCCAGGACGGAGGGAGTACCAGTAGTGAACCGGAAGGAGGGAGTAGGTACTAGTAGTAAAGTACTACGTAACAATGTGCAGTAACAAAATTCCTCTATGTGCATCCTGTCTACTCACGTGTCATGCAAGAAAATAGAGATAGGTAAGAGTGAGACTCAGGAACGGTCATACACGTAGGGGGAGTACGTGTAGGGGCCACTAAGGAGCAGTCAAATCACATAGTAAGTTAGTCGGAAGAAGCAACCATCATTTCACTCTTCAATGACACGAATGCAATATAAAATGGTTGATATGGAGAGAAAAAGAAAACCACTATATATACACTAGCAGGAGCCTAAGCTACAAGCCTGCTTGTTTGGGTTGCTCTCTCACAAGCATAGAATGACGGTGGCCACACCGCTGGTCACATATCCGGCCTAATCCCGCCGCTGGGGGAAGGGAACAATGTTCTGCGTAGACGCGGTCGACATCGGCGAGGGAGAAAACCCACAATCGATGTGTCCCAACCGCCCTTCTAGCTACAGCATGACGTCCCAGGTAGTAGTACATCTTCCTTTTGGAGCCGGCTTGCACCACTGCCGCAGCTCCCCACGTAGCTCCATCTCCATGTCGATCTTTCTCTACTTCTACCAGCTTCTATTTGTGATGAGTTTATGTCTCATGAACTAGTGCCAGTACTATTATTCTAATCACACTTCTACAATATCTTTGCCATCATGGATGCTCAGCTCGATTTTAGTGGAACTGTACAAAAGTATCGTATGATCCGAGGGTGCTAGCCATCTTTCCTTCGACAGTTTCTACCTAGCCAGGAAATTGAATCCTGTTTAGTGTTTAGGGTTTAAGTCATAGTGACCCCATCAGTAGTTTTCTTTTGTACACGCTCTCACAACTTTTGTCTTTAGTTGTGAAGTAAAAATTGGTTATGATCTGTGAATCATTGAGATGCATCAGCATGCGTGTTAGTTTTCCTTTGTATTTGATGGAATGTTGTAACGGGGCAACCTTGGAGTAGGAATGAAAATGGGTGGAAAGTTTTCGTTTTTCCGGAGAAAAAATGGAAACGGAGAGAAACCAACGTTTCATTTCGTTGGATCGCGCCATCGAGCAAAACCACCGTTTAAATCACATATGTCACGTTCGTGTCTCACCCTCCTCCACGGCTCCACCCCACACGGTCGCTCGGCATGCCAATCACCGCAAACCAAATATACGATAACTTTCTCGCCTGCTTGTCGGTGGATCGCACGATGGAGTACTAGCACTACTGGAAGAGATTGACGAGTTGGGGGAGGACAACTAGCTATAGCACGGACTCCCAAGAACTTTTTACATGCATGTTGTCACTGGCTATTGCGACCTTTGAACGCGGAGCAGTCACGTGCACCGGGAAGTGGCGCGAGCGACGCTTCTCTCGGCCGGCACGCCACTTCAATGCCGGCGCCAGTGAGAGGTCGCATCCCCTCTGGCCGGGCATGAATGCGGCACTGACCGTTTTGGGCGGTAAGCACGCGCAGGTGATGAACAGGGTTCGGGTTGGTCAGGAGCGGGCGTGACAATGGTCCAGACGCCCGCAAACAAGAGATGTTGTACGTTAATATTGCTGCGTATATAATTAACAACATAAATAATGTGCCAGTTGGACAAATATGATTGGAGATGGAGATGGAGATGGAATTTTACGTAAACATGGATATGCATGTCTATGTTTTTTTTGCGGGAACAAACTTTTATTACTCACGGAGCCAGGCCACACCCGGAGTTACAAATTTCGACAATGCCATCAGGGCCTGAACCTAGCCAAACAGCGATACGGCCACTAGTCCTACCATAATGAGCTAAAGTATGACTAACAATGTTGTTGTTTCGTCGAAGATGAGCAATACAAGTATTTCGTTGTGCCATGAGCGGTCTAATCTCACGCACCAAAAAACCAAACTGAGATCTATCAAGATCTTCATTCCTAATCCTCACCATATTTGTAGCTTCAAGGAAGTCGGTCTCTATTTTTTTACTCCATTGTATATATAGCCTCTTGTTTGATAGGGTTTCTCACGCCTCGCTCTCTCACCCTCTCCATATCAAAACAAGATGACAGTGTCCACTCTATCTCTCTCCTCAACGGTGGTCACAGATCTGGCCAAATCCCATCAGCTGTGGGAGGTGAGGAGGTGCAGCGTTGATGTTGTCGCCGTCGACGATGGAGGAAGCCGATGCGCAATGTCCTCTCGGAGCCGGCGCTGGCGCGGACGAAGGTCCTCCGCGCCCTTGTTCGCTGCCGTCGTGGGGGCAGATCATGCCCGCCCGCCTAAGCGACATCTCGCCCACCTGAGGTATAACTTCTTGTACTGGTCCAGCTCCCTAGGTCGCTGCATGTGGGTTTTCTTCTATGCGACTACTCCCCAACTCCCCATGTATAGTAGCTAGGGTTCGTCCGCTGGTCCAACATAACCTACTATTATAGAGGAAATGCCACTCGAAAAGTTTTCCTGATTTATGCCTCGGTGGAGGTATACATGTTGTTTTGACAAAAAGTACATGGTGGTTGTGCGGTCATTGACCATATGCTCCTATTGCTGCTGCTAATCTAATACTATCACTGGTTAAATGAAGAAATGCTTTTTTTCTCGTGTATCCTGGTTTAGTTCTCATCAAGATAATCATGATGCTTCTGTTTGCTGGTATACTTTTCATTAATTCTTAATGACAATTGAGATGTCATTGTTAATTTTGTACCACTGCCAAAACAAAGTAACAACACTATATCCCTTTTTATATTTTTGCAAACAGCGATGTGTATCTCCATACCCGGGCATGTCTTCCTCAATTTTAGTGGAACTGCACAAAATTGGATGGCCATTTTTGTTATGCCTCGCTGTCCTCTGCCACGTGCTTATTCCTTCCTCGAGCTTGATTAATGAGAAGAAATAGACCACAGTGAGGATTTGTCGAACTTCATAGGTTCCTCACCCAAACTTGATGCCAAATGGATAATGCATCACCACGATGACATATCGATGCTCATGGTTGCGCCTCATCGTTGCGTCAGCTGGTGAAGCTGATCAATTTTCCACGAAAAACAAGTTGTCTTCCATCAGTGCTCTTTGTTTGTTACCCACAAAGATGATATCCTTCCTCAGTTCACCTTGGTTGCGTTGGAGACGCAGTCGTCTTTCACGTTGGTGCAATTTTATCACACAATTGGCTATGAACCAAATGTTTCCTCGAAGAAGGATCGACATTGGTACTACAAGCATAAGTTTTGTATTGATTTCTAAGCCTTCTCACAACTTTGTCTTCAGCTACCCTGTAATTTTATTTGTCCAGTTATTAACTTTGATTAAAAAATGGTGTGGACTAAAAACCCGGATGGACGTAGTAGCCCTCCATTTTTATTTACTCTGCATATTAGATTTGACTGAAGTCAAACTTTGTAAAGTTTGGCCAAGTTTAGGCCGAACACAATAAACCATAATTATTGAGAGAGGGCAAACTGTGCGTACTCTCAAACCTTTCCGATAATTGAAATTAAAATTCTTTATTTGTACACACTCTCACACATTTCCGATAATTTGGCACATGTGTGGTTGTTCACTTAAGGGAGGGTAGTGTACCACACGTGAAGGACAGGAAGTGCGACCAGGACGCCTGGATCGTTAGTTCATCGGAAGTAGTATTTTTCTCCACTGGTACGTTAAGGGGCTGTTTTATTTGTGACTATGATTGCCACATGTTGCCACACCTAAGGTTAGGCAACTTTGACCAACTTAGGAGGGTGTTTGGTTCAAACCTTACCTTATACTTTTTGCCACACTAGGGCACCACATGACATACACTCAAAAAGTGTGGCAAGATTCCCTTAGGCTTGCCAACTTGTGGCTCTCATTTTGAAGAACTAACCTTAGGCAAGCGTGGAAAATTTTGTGTGGCAAAATGTGGCATTCCTAGGCCTAGAACCAAACAGCCCCTAAATAAAGAGTTTCGTTTCGTACTTACACAATTTAAAATGATTGTTATGGAGAGAATAAGAAAACCAATCTGTTGTATATTAGTAGTATACACGGGTACTATATGGACGCAGCTTCGTTGACTTAGTGCAGCTGCCTTTGGGTGTATGACAGGTGGGCCTGCCACATTTTGGACCCACCTGTCATACAGCCAAAGGCAGGTGCAGTTAAGGCACCAGAGCTCAGTCCGTAATACAGTATATATGTAGTACACTATATAAGCTGGAGCCTCAGCCCTTGTTCGCTAGGGTTTGCACTCTCCACACTCTCGCTGCACTACATATATATACACGTTGGAGGCTCAATGTTCCTTTGCTCAGGTTTGCTATATTCACAGTCTCTCACCCTCTTGACCAGATCTAAACAAGACCGTGTTGTGGCCTCTGTCTCTCTCACCCCCTCACAGCTGGCGAAGGAGGCGTCTGGATCCTGTCGCACTAGGAAGAGGAGAAGGTGCAGCGTTCACTCTATCGCCTTCGGTGAGGGAGGCAATCCACTGCCGGCTGCACTTTTCTCTTTCACCCAGTGCCTATGCGGGAGGGCCACTGACCCCTTCTTCCTCGCTGTCGTACATAGTGTGGGAAGATCCGGCCTCCCACCGCACACGTTGCCACATCATGACGACCCTAATGTATAACTTTCTTTGAAACCGTAATTGCTCTAGCTGCATGCGGATCTTTTTCGATTCTATAGTCGAATCTAGGTCCTAGTTCAAAGAGGAAAGAAGGGTGCGATGGGGTGGAGCACGAATCTAGGACATGGTTCAATGAGGAAAGGAGGGAGGGAAAGTAGTATAGACTAGCTATCCAGCCGCTTTGTTGGTCGAAAAGGGAAAAATGGTGTAACCCAGTACACACATCTTTAAGGAACCAATCTCTTTGCTGAAAAGGGAAAGAAACTGGGGGGTCGGGTAGTTTGTGTAGGACTAGATTTGCTGCCCTCACATAGGAAAAAGTTCCAAAGAGAACAAATATGGGACCAATGCAGATATGTTGCTTGGCTACATACTCTGCATCACCCATTTATACATGTGGACGCACATGGTGCTGGCATGTCCCATGTCCCATGTCATGTCCCATACAGCTATTTTGCTGTTGTTAATCTAAGAATGCTGTTGGAAAATTGAAGCAATGCCACTGTTAGAAGAAAATTACATTCTTAATGAATGTTGTGTTAAGAGAATGTCTTAGTTAATATGAATCAATGCAACTGTTTTAGAAATGCTACTATCCTACTTTGTTTTCCATCAAGATAAGTTAGATGCATCTTTTTGTCACTGTTTGTTTCATCCTCCTTTATTGGCCAGTAATTGTTTCCTGTTTTGCCTTTGTTAAAACAGGGATATCTATTAAACTTGTTTCCTAGCAAACTTAAACGTCACACCGGCGACTTTGCTTGATTTCAGTGCAACAGCACAAAACGAGATTGGATTTCCTATTCGTGTTGGCAGATTCGTAGGTGATCTTGTGTGCGTCATGACAGGTTGGTACTTGCCTTCATCCACATGATCGTGCGGCGTATTTTGAGATGTTGTGCTACTTGTATTGGTACTATTTTAAATAAATGTTGAATTGAAGCTATTGTATTGCTCTCTTTTCCCATTAAGTAGTGAACACAAATGGTACCAACCCAAACATGATGCTTGTTGCTTTGTTACAACAAATTCTACATCACCCCCTTTATAAGTAGATGGAAGAACATGGTGTTGTTGCGCCCACTCTCCCCTGGAACTGTTTATGATTTTTCTTAATCTAATGCTGATGGTAAAATTAAGCAATGCCACTCTCAGAATTAACTACTAAACTGTTTTAAGAGAATTTCTCTGTTAATATGAATCAATGCAACCGTTTTAGAAATGCTACTGTCCTATACTTTGTTTTCCATCAAGATAAGGTAGATGCTTCTTTTTTTGGCCACATGTTTCATCCTCCTTTATTGGAAGTAATTGTTTCCTTTTTTGCCTCTGTTAAATCAGGGATATCTATTCAACTTGCTGCTATAGCAAACTTAAATGTCACACCGGCGACTTTGCTTGATTTCAGTGCAACTGCACAAAACGAGATTAGATTTCCTATTCGTGTTGGCAGATTCATAAGTGATCTTGTGTGCGTCATGACAGGTTGGTACTTGCCTTCATCCACATGATCATGCAGTGTGTTTTGAGATGTTGTGCTACTTGTATTGGTACTATTTTAAATAAATGTTGAATTTAAGCTATTGTATTGCTGTCTTTTCCCATTAAGTAGTGAACAAAAATGGTACCAACCCAGACATGATGCTTGTTGCTTTGTTACAACAAACTCTGCATCACCCCATTTATAAGTAGATAGAAGCACATGTTGTTGTTGCGCCCTCTCCCCCCTGGAACTGTTTATGCTTTTTGTTAATCTAATGCCGCTGGTAAAATTAAGCAATGCCACTCTCATAATTAATTACTGAATCTTAGTTCAAAACTGCAACACTTGTTAGGGATCGGCGGGAGTACCATTTCTGTTAGGGATCGGCCGGAGTACATGTTTAAGAAATGTATTATTCAGATAAGTCTCTGTTATTATATATCAGTTATAGTGTTTTACAAATGGCACTATCCTGCTTTGTAGTTCTTGCTACATGTTTAACCAAGGTATTGTTAAGATAATGTCGCTGTTAAAATGAATCAGTCGCATTGTTTTAGGAATGATACTTTTATGCTTTGTCGTTCTTTATACATGTTGAAACAAGTCATTGTTAAGATAATGTCTCAGCTAATATGAATGAATCACACTAATTGAGAATTGCTACTCTCCTACTTTGTTTCCCATTGAGATAAGGTAGATCAGTAGATGTTTTTCTTCTGGGAGTACAAGTCATGAACCGTTATTTCTCAGTAATTGTTTCCCTTATACCTATTGTTGCTTACAGGGATATCAAAATTAAAGCTCGGTTTTATTCCGACTTTGATTTTAGTTGAACTGCACAAAAGGAGCCAATGTGTCTAAGGCAAACTACTGCATTAGTGGGTCCAGTTGGTCTTACCACTTTGCAGAAAGAAGCAGTCACTGTTTGCGCTACATTACACAAGGAATGATTGAGAAGCTTTACAGAGTATTAGTAGACGCTAGTGACATGACTAGTCTGCAGAGAGCATAGGAAACTCTACAACACGTGGAGTGCACTGGGCAAAAAGTGCCCAAACAAGTACAAGAAGCTAGGACAGGAGTCCAAAACTATAAATGTCATTCTAAGCAACAATGATGGGGCATATGGGTATGGTAATCTGTTTACCGTACTTTCAGTTTGTTAGTCCACCGATTGGTGGGTTGACATTGGAGCCATGTTGTGTATTTGTTTTCTTGCAGCATATAAATACGATATCCACGGGGATGCTCAGCTTGATTTTAGTGGAACTGCACAAAATGTCCCGATGGTTTGTGTCCTCCATAATACTTCATCATGCACAATACATCGAATGGTTCTCTAATCATTCACTGTCACCTTGAGCCACTGGACTATATGTTTGAATGGTCCTGCCAGCATCGTCCATTAAGAAGGGTAAGAAGAAAGACAAAAGGAGAGATGGCTGGTTTACTTGTGGTTCAGAGGAACACTGGGCAAACAAGTGCCCAGACAAATACCGAGAAGCCAGGACAGGACTCCAAGTCTGTCAATGTCACTCTAAGCAACAATGATGGGGCATCTGGGTATGGTAATCTATTTACCGTACTTTCAGTTTGTTAGTCCACCGATTGGTGGGTTGACAGTGGGGCCAATATTCATGTGTGTGCTGATGTGTCTTTGTTTTCTGGCAGCATATAAATACAAAATCCACAGGGATGCTCAACTCGATTTCAATGGAACTGCACAAAATGTTCAGATGGTTCGTGTCCTTCATAATACTTCATCATGCACAATACATTGGATGGTTCTCTAATCATTCGTCGTCAGCTTGAGCCACCGGACTATCAGATGACAAATTGATGACAAACCCTGCCCGTTCCACAATCATAGGCATTACATATTTTGAATAGGAAAATCTTGTCAAAGTTTAATCATTGATGTTAGCAAGAAGACATTAGTTTAATATATTGGAATTGGAAAACCTTGTCAATTTTTGCTCATTGATGTTAGCCAGAAGACATGCATTTGATATTTTTGAGTGGGACGCCCTTTGCTATGAGCAAACGTCGATCGTTTTTTCCTATTCCTGTCTTCAGTTCAGAAGTAAATATTTACTCTGCTGAGATGCATAGTCACATGAATGTTGACTGATGTAAGGTATTTTAAGAGTTTGTTCTGAATGTTTTCTATGTAATGCCAGGCCTTGTGAGTTTGATTGCAAAGTTGAGCTTGGAATGTTGTACCATGCGGCATCACGAGCTGTTCACCGTGCCTCCTGAGAATAATGCTTCATATTGTTTTGCATGTTGATCTAATGCCCGTGATTTGCATGTTAAGAAGATCATCCTCTTCTATTGTTTTTGTGCTTAAGAAGTTCATTGTCTTATGTTTCATGCATAGCTTATACGACAACTTGGGTAGGTTAGAGGTGAAACCATATGATCTTCCAACAAACTCATCATCTTAGGTTGTGATTGGATCGTCGTTTTCCAACCAAAATCGCTTGTAAATAAAAGTAGATGGTCTCGGGCGAAGCGCTTGGTTGGTCGATTTCGACTAGTAAAATATATACCAGTCTCTCAAATTACATGTGTAACCCACCGGTTTTACTTACAGACCTCGGGCCCTCGGTTTCATTACGCCTATATTTTATGTATTGTTTCTGATGACGAGTAAATTACACTTGTATCTTAATACAGGTGTGAAATAAACCAAAGCTCTCAAGCACGGCCTTATCGTTTCATGCCGTATCAGTCTCTCGAAGGTGCTCATAGGTGTCTGATGATCCTGTCTTCCTGAATGAGCAGCGGACGCTGTATCAGACCATCCGTAGGGCCCACGAGGCCCACTCCATCATCCTTCAAGTTGTTGCGCTCGCCGTGGCGCCGAGCATTGTCAACATGGTCAACGAACATGAGGATTCAGGAGATGACTTTATTTTGACTGGATGATAGTAGGGACCCACTAGGTCCATAGCCATACGTACGCAAGTGCCTCTATATTTTTTTTGCTTCCTCCTGGTTTCCTGACATCACGGTCCCACACCATTGTCAACCTATGTAGTCAATAAAGGAGAGAATTGCACAAGGAACGACCGACAGCTAGGACCAAGTAGCTCGAGTAGTATTTCTGTTTTTAAGGTGTGAGCACTGCAGAGTTTTTCTTGAGCGATGTTTTCATTGTTGTTCAGAGGAGAGCAGGGTATTAACTGGGCAGGCTGTGGCCCATCTAGCCCAAGCCAGATACCCAACCCAGATATTAGTTTTTTTTCAAGCTGAAAATGGCTAGCCCAGATATACCTTTTTTAGGAATACCCAAGCAAGGTCAACTTGTTATTCTCCGCCACACTGGGCAGCAAATCTTTCCTAGGAGGGATGCGTTAGGCTTAACAGGAAAATGGGCTTTAATAAATATTAAATGGGATGTAATTCTAAAAACTGGGCAGTAACTATAAAAAAATGCACCAAACACGTAATTAGTTTATAAAATATTATTTTTGGAATTTGAATATTTTAATTTCATTAATTGTTGCACGCGCAATGTTTCTTTGGATTTTTATGTAATCCAAATTTATATTGAAATTGTATTTGATGTGACTAGAAATTTTGGGATAAAAATATTTTGTATCCCATCAAAATGTGGGAATTTTTTTGAATTCTGTTTTGAACGGTTGGTTGAAATTATTTATCGTTGTCCTTACTACAAAATGGGATGTACTTTTAACAAACTGTAAAATGGGTTGTAGTAAATTCCATTAGAATTCAAAAATGGGTTGTACAGTCTTACAAATCACAAATGGGTTATAAGTTCTCTGCCACACACTTGTGGGCCTACTAAGTTGACGTGTCCCCTAAAAAAAGTAAGTTGACGTGTATGCAAGGCTTTGTTAACTTATAGTCAACACACGGTTCTAGCAGTAGTGGTCGTTGGATGTCCATCCAACGAATGTTGTGCTTCTTCTACAGTCTCGGATATTCTAGCTTCAGCCGCCCAAAAAATGATTCCTCCCCCTGACATCTGGGGCGCACCGTTTTGGAGGCTGACCTGTGGGCCTACTAAGTTGACGATTACCAAGGGCTTTGTCAACTTAGTCAGTACAAATGATTCTAGCTGCAGTGACCGTACGATGTCCATCCAATGACTGTCGTGCTTCTTCAACCTCTGGTCTTCTTGTTCCAGCCGCCCAAAGCAGCACCGGTCATGCCGCCTGCTCCTGCTCCCATGGCCGGCTGTGCTGCCGCACAGGCCTCACCGCCCCCTACTACTCCCACTGCTGGCCAGGCCATCCCTCTACTCACCCACACCCCTTGTTATTCTGCGGCGATGGCAGCCTCACACCATAGCCGGACCAGTGAACCCTCGTACTCCTCTCCGTGTGGGCATCCACTGTCGCCTCTTCCATGGCTCCGCGTCATCCCCTTCCTAGGCCTTGCCGTCATCCACCGCCCTGGTGTTCTCGACATGGTGGTGGTCAATGAACGACATCCATCGGACATGGACTGTACGTGGAGAGGCTGATAGCTGGGTCCATAGCCGCACACAAGGAAATGCCTCCTTATTACACGCAAAATAATGATTCCTCCACCTGACATCTAGGACCAACCGAAAGGGCCTCTGTATTTTGCAAAAAATGTTCCCACCGCAGAAAGCTCGGACCCACCAGCTATATCTTCGCATGCAAGGAAGTGCTTCCTTATTATGCACAAAAAAATGAATACCACCCTGCTAGCTGGGACCCACCTTATGGGAGGCTGACTTGTGAGCCTACTAAGATGACGGGGACGGAGGGCTTTGTCAACTTAGTAAATATGAACGATTCTAGCTCCAGTGACCGTAAGATGTCCATCCAACGGCCGTAGTGCTTCTTCAACCTGTGGTCTTCTTGCTCTGGCCGCCCAAACAAGCGTTGGCCGTGCCGCCTGCTCCTACCTCCCGTGTCCGGCTGTGCTGCCACCGCTGGCGCCATCCCTCTGTACTCACCCACACCTCCTGTTATTCTCCGGTGATGGCAGCCTCACACCGCAGCCGAAGCAGTCAACCCACGTACTCCCCTCCACATGGGCATCCACTGACGCGTCTTCCCCGGCTCCGCATCGTCCCCTTCCTAGGCCTCGCCGTCGTCCACCGCCCTAGTGTTCTCGGCGTTGCGTGGTCAATGTGGTCAACGAACAACTCCCATTGGAAGAGTACTGTACATGGAGAGGCTGACAACTGGGTCCATGGCCGCAGCAACGAAATGCCTCCTTGTTACGCGCAAAATAATGATTCCTCCATCTGACAGCAGGGATCCACCGGACGGGCCACTGTATTTCGCTAAAAACATGTTTCCACCCTGACTGCTGGGACCCAGCAGCTACATCTTCGCACGCAAGGAAGTGCGTCCATATTACGGGCAAAAAAATGATTTGCCCCCCTGACTGCTGGGACCCACCAGCTACATCTTCGCACGCAAGGAAGTGCCTGACAGTCGGGACCCACCCGATCAAAGCGTGTGACACCCCAAGACCGACGCTCCAGACGGCTTCCATGTTTTTCGTTGTTGTCATGTGTTTCGTTTGTTTGTTGCCTTGCATCATAGCATCATTTGCATCGCATCATGCCATCTTTTTCTCAAAGCTAACTAAAACACAACTAAATAAATTGCATGGATCTTTGGTCCATTTAAACTGAGGGAATTCACATGGTGATTCTCTTTACAACATATCCTCCCAATATTAGGGAGCTATAATAAATATTCCATTCTTTTGGAATTAACCATAACACACTTGCAAATATTCCCCATGTCTTTTCTGCTTCAAATTTGCTCCTCAAACTTTGCCCATAATTTCTTTCATCGCTTTCCTGATCTCCACAAAAATTGCAAACATTTTTGGACTCTCCAAAAATGTTTTCCTAATTCAAACTTATTTGAATCACATTCAAATATGTTCAAATGCAATCCTTCCAAGCGGTGCCAAATGCATTTTCTCAGAACGAACTCATTTTTATGAGTCCGGGAAATTTAACCGCATGCCCAAATTCTTTCTCTAACCCCCCTTTTCCTTTTTCTCCTCTCTATGCTTTCTGTTAAAGGGAATTGAGAGAGAGAGAGCAGAGCCCAGCAGGCCACGAGGCCCAGCAGAAGCCGGCCCACCTAATCCCTAGGCCATCTGCACGTAGGTGCCTCCCTCTCCACTGGACCGGCCTCCAAGGTCCACTCCCTTCTAACCCTAGCCACAGGAGAGGCCTCCGCTCGATCCCATCTCCTCTTGTTCCCTCACCGCCGCCAGCAGCACCGCACGCACACACGCATCGCTCCTTCGCCCGATTCCCATCTCTCCCTCTTCCCACTCTCTTCCTCGCAGCGATCCCCGTGGCCAGGACCGACCCCCTCCTGTGGTTCCCTGCTCCTGTTCTCGTTGGGGCACCAGCAGCCAGCCTGGGCAAGCCCCGTGGCCTCCCGTCGCTCCGGCCCCGCTGGTGACTAAAGCCACCGGAGCACCGCCCGCCTTGCCCTCGCGTCTCCGGCCTCCTCGTCGTCCTTCCATGGACGCCGAGCTCACAGCTCCATCCACGCAGCCACAGTGCCCTGCTGCTGCCGGAGCTCCATCCCGCCGCCTTGTCGTCTCCGTTCTCGTCGTCGGCCCAGCTTCACCTCACTGCGCCTACTGCCCTGCTGGCCAGCCCCTGCTCCTGCTCGACCCTGCCGCCCGTCGCGCTACCAGCAACCAGTTCCTCAGAAAAGAGCTCCTCCTTCGCCACCTCGTCGTCCTCTGTAGCCGGCGCGCCATGCCCCGAAGACCAGCAGGTCCCCAGCGCCACCCCTCCCAGCCTTCTTGCCGGCAAGCCCTCTGTGGCCTCCTCCGTCCCCCTCCGTCAGCTCCCCTGTCGGGCTCCTCTCCACGCGTGCTTGCAGCCCTGCACCGTGCCCTGAACCGCCATGGGCGTTGACCACCACTGCTTCATCATCCTCTTGCAAGCCGTCATGGCAGGCAAGAACCCTAGCTCCTCTTGTAGTCGATGTGCCCTGCTTTGGCCTCCTGTTCACGTTGACCGGAAAACCGCAAGAGACCTCTCTACCGCCTATTTACATTGTTGGTCAACAGATTGATGCACGCCAAGTACCAGGTCAAGGAGGACTGCTAAGTTCGTCTTTCGATGTCTTCGAAATCGTCAAGTACCACGACATCATGTACCTTGTGGATGCGCCAAGTGCCACGACGCCGCATGAACTTCTACTTGAACGTGTACAACTACGTGGATTCGTCAAGACCCTCGTGTATGACTAAACCTGAGGATGCGTCTAGTACATCTACCAATGACCCAAACACTATGACTACGTGTACCGCTATCGTCGCAAGAATTGAGACCGGCAAGTCCGAAGACGCAAGTACCACTCCGAACCATGTACGACTACCGTCGCCGAAGACCCATGTAAGGCAAACGCCAAGTTCAACTATCGTCGCGTGAACCACTACTTCCCACAACGCCCCGAGAACGTCTACTTCCTCTACTTTGCACCGAACCCGAACCATCCCGTTTTGCACGCTTAGAAGTGAAAGTGCAACTATCCCTAGGTGGTTTTGGTAATTCATAACAACATATAGCTCATTGAGCTAATGCTATTCCAAGATGATTATTTCAGGAAAGCTCAATGATTGGCATGGCATGGATGTGAAAGTGGAACCCTCAAAATGCTAAGGACAAAGGATTGGCTCAAGCTCAAAAGCTCAAGACTCTTCATTTTACATTTTAGTGATCCAAGATCACATTGAGTCTTTAGGAAAAGCCAATACTATCAAGGAGGGATGAGGTGTTGCTTAATGAGCCTCTTGCTTCATGTCCTTAGTGATATGCTCCAAAACCCTCAACTACTTTCCCATATCCACATATGACCAAAACCCTAAGCCAAACTCGGTCCTACCGATTCTTCCTATCCGGCGCCACCAAGTTTCATTTGTCATAAGCCACTGCCAAACCCTAGCAAATCGGTTCTACCAATAGGGATCTCGGTCTCACTGAGATGGGGTTACAACTCTCTGTTTCCCTTTCGTAACTTTTCGAGAGCGAATCGGTCCCACCGAGATTGCAATGTAAATTCAGTGTTTCCTTTTTGTAACTTTTCGGTCTCACCAAAAGAGCAAATCGGTCCCACCAAGTTTTCCTGACCAACTCTCTGGTTAGCTAATTACCAAATTCGGTCCCACCGAGTTTTTGTAATCGGTCTCACCGAGATTACGTTATGCCCAAACCCTAACCATATCAGTCCTACCGAGTTGCATGTCAGTCCCACCAAAAATCTCTAACGGTCACTAGGTTTACCTTTCTGGTCCGACCGAGTTTGTTGATTCGGTCCCACCGAGATTGGAAAACTGTGTGTAACGGTTGGATTTTGTGTGGAGGCTATATATACCCCTCCACCTCCTCTTCATTCGTGGAGAGAGCAATCAGAACACATACACAATTCCAACTCATATGTTCTGAGAGAGAACCACCTACTCATGTGTTGAGACCAAGATATTCCATTCCTATCATCTGAATCTTGATCTCTAGCCTTCCCAAGTTGCTTTCCACTCAAATCTTCTTTCCACCAAATCCAAATACTACGAGAGAGAGTTGAGTGTTGGGGAGACTATCATTTGAAGCACAAGAGCAAGGAGTTCATTACCTACACACCATTTGTTACTTCTTGGAGAGTGGTGTCTCCTAGATTGGCTAGGTGTCACTTGGGAGCCTCCGACAAGATTGTGGAGTTGAACCAAGGAGTTTGTAAGGGTAAGGAGATCGCCTACTTCGTGAAGATCTACCTCTAGTGAGGCAAGTCCTGTGTGGGCGATGGCCATGGTGGGATAGACAAGGTTGCTTCTTCGTGGACCCTTTATGGGTGGTTTCTTCTTCGTGGACCCTTCGTGGGTGGAGCCCTTTGTGGACTCGCGCAACCGTTACCCTTTGTGGGTGGAGCCCTGTGTGGACTCGCGCAACCGTTACCCTTTGTGGGTTGAAGTCTCCATCAACGTGGATGTAGGATAGCACCACCTATCTGAACCACGGGAAAAACATCCGTGTCTCCAATTGCGTTTGAATTCTCCAAACCCTTCCCCTTACATTCTTGCAAGTTGCATGCTTTACATTCCGCTGCCAATATACTCTTTGCATGCTTGCTTGAATTGTGTGATGATTGCTTGACTTGTCCTACAATAGCTAAAATCTGCCAAGAACTGAAATTGGGAAAAGGTTAAGTTTTTATTTGGTCAAGCAGTCTAATCACCCCCCCCTCTAGACATACTTTCGATCCTACAAGTGGTATCAGAGCTTTGGTATCCATTTGCTTTGATCTCCATAGCTTTTGGTAGTCATAGCCTTGGTTTCACAACCTAGGAGAGTATGGCGTCTAGCGAGGGAAATTATCACCGTAGAGGTCCTTACATTGATGGTACTAATTTTGCTAGTTGGAAGCATAAAATGAAAATGCATATTCTTGGACATAACCCCGCCGTTTGGGCTATTGTGTGTGTTGGTTTGCAAGGTGACTTCTTTGATGGGAAAGAACCAAACCGTGAAGCTACCGCGGATGAGTTGAAGATGTTGCAATACAATGCTCAAGCTTGTGATATTCTCTTCAACGGATTGTGCCCCGAAGAATTCAACAAAATCAGCCGTTTTGAGAATGCAAAGGAAATTTGGGACACTTTGATTGATATGCACGAAGGTACTGACTCCGTCAAGGAATCTAAGTTGGATGTGCTTCAAAGTCAACTTGACAAGTTCAAGATGAAGGATGGTGAAGGTGTCGCTGAAATGTACTCTAGGCTTGCTCTCATCACAAATGAGATTGCCGGCTTAGGAAGTGAAGAGATGACCGATAGATTCATCATCAAGAAGATCCTAAGAGCCTTGGATGGAAAATATGATACCGTGTGCACATTGATCCAAATGATGCCCAATTACAAAGATCTCAAGCCAACAGAGGTGATTGGAAGAATTGTTGCTCATGAGATGTCACTTAAGGATAAAGAGGAACTTCACAACAAGTCAAGTGGTGCCTATAAAGCCTCATGTGAAGCCCCCACATCATCAAGTGAGAAAGATGACTTCAATGAAGAATTAAGATTAATGGTGAAGAACTTCAACAAGTTCTACAAGAGTAGAAGCAAAGATAGAAGCTTCAAGTCAAGGTCCTACAATGACAAAAGATCTTCTAGTCGAGAGCGAAACTGCTACAGTTGTGGAAGACCCGGACACTATTCCAATGAGTGTACGGCTCCCTACAAGAGAAGAGAAGATTCTCCAAAAAGGAGAAGCAAAGAATCACCACCAACAGAGAGAAGGAGTAGAGATGATCGTTATGAACGAAGATACTCACGGAGAAGCAAGGATTCGGAAAGGAAGGAAAAAACATCAAGGAGCTACACAAGACGAAGACATCAAGCTCATGTTGGTGAATGGGTATCCGGCTCCGACTCCGACAGCCACTCCGAGAGAAGTCATCACTCCGACTCCGAAGATACTCAAGATGAAGGTGTTGCCGGTCTAGCACTTGTGTCAACCAACTCCTACGACATATTTGACTCACCAAATGAAGGAGTTGGAAGATGCTTCATGGCCAAAGGTCCTAAGGTAACACATCCCGAGTATGTTGATTTCAATAGTGATGAAGATGACATGTTAGGTGATGATTTGCTTGTTGACAACTCTAGTGATGAATACTATGATGAAAGACCAATTAATCATGCTAATCAAGATAAAACGAATGACAATGATAAGGAGAAGATTGAGGCTCTAACTAAAGAATTAAACACTCTTAAGTTAGCTCATGAAACTATCTTCGAAGATCATCGAGAACTTTTAAGATCTCATGAGAAATTACGCTTTGAAAAGCTCAATCTTGAGCAAGAGCATGAGTTCTTAAAAGCAATCAATGATGATCTCCGCAAGAAAAGTTCTTCTCACATTGCCAAGCGTTTACTCTTATCCACTTACATGCCTCAAGTCAAGTCTAGTAACAAGAACAAGAAAGATTCTTCCTCTAGCAGTAACAATGATCATGCTAAATCCAATATTGTTGCTTCTAGTAGTTCTATTGATTCCACTAATGATTCTCTTAGCCAAGTTACACTTGAGCAAGAAAATAGTTTATTGAAGGGAATTATAGAGAAAGGAGTGTACAAAAGCCTTGCCGGGAGTAAGCAATTCGAGGAAATTGTGCGCAAGCAAGGAATGCACCGGAAGAATCAAGGTGTTACTTTTGAACGAAAGTTCAATGCCAATGGAGTTGAGTGGGAAGAAGATTAATACCCCAAGACAAAGTTTGTTCCTCAACAAGAGAAGTATGATACTTCTTTCAAGGGGACACAAGCTCAAGATGATCTTCCACCACAAGACTACAAGCAAAAAGGCAAGGACAAGCTTCAACAGGAAATTGATGCATTTGAAGAAGGTTCTAAGACCTTAGTCAAGTGGATTCCCAAGACTACTTCAAGTTCCACTTCATCAAGTACGACTACAACTCCAAGGATTCCCATCAAGATGGTGTGGATCCAAAAGAAGAAGAACTAGAGAGTTCTTGAGGGTGACTCCGCCAACATACTTCACTCTTATTATTTTGGCAAGAACAAGTGCAATCAACTTCCACATCTTGCACTAGTTCAAGGAGTCACAAACCCTCTTGTTGGTAAGACAAGGGACAAGGTAACCTAAAAGTTTTCATGGACATCATCTTGTGTGTGCATCACTCTATGTCTATGGATATCCTTGTTTGTTCCTTGTGGGACTAACCCATGTAGGTATTAAAAGTGCAATTCACTCAAATGGATAGCTCCAAGTGATCTACATCAACATTGAGCGTCCACATCTTCAACATCTACATGAAGTCATCATCGACAAAACCCAAGGTTAGTTCATCCCTCTTAGGGGGGATATCACATCTAGGGGGAGCTTTACTCTAAGACTTGAGCTAAAGCAACTCTAAAGATGTGAACACAACAATGCTTTATGTAAAAGTGGTAACCCCACTTGAGCTTAAACGATGAGTATGACCTATGATCAAGTGTTCTCACTTGACTCCTAAGTCAATATACTCATATATAGATGACCTAGTCATCGCAAATTGCTTGATAGATGCTAGAATTGGTTGTGCATGCCTTGTCACATATTTCATTTGCCATCTTATTGTGTGAGCATGCTGGTTGCATATTTTACTCATTCAAGGACATCCACTTGTTGTTTTGATTGTTCGGTTTTATTTCTTTTTGCCAAGTGGATGGACAAGAATGCCTAAGAACCTCCTCTAGCTATCTATGCTTTTCTCGTCTCAAACTCTTTTTCATGCTATATCACAAAATTTGATCAAGTCAGATTCGAACCACTCTGTGTGAGGAGCGCTCGGAGTCCCCGATTCGTCATAGACTTAAACTTCCAAAACCTCTTTATGATTCTCGGTCTGACCGATACCCCACTTTCGGTCCTACCGAGATAATTAAGTTGATCTAGGTTTTCGATCTCGGTGCAACCGATTTGAACTTTTCAGTCACACCGAGTTTCAGTAACTGCTTACAGTTATGAATCTCGGTGCCACCGAGTTGTTCCACTCGGTCACACCGACAGGGTCGGGCTATATATAGTCACGGGCAAAATTTGGAAATTTCTCCGAACCCCTTCGCCCGCGCGATAGCCTGCTCTGCCAACGTGGTCTCCGGATCGTCTTCTCGCTGCCAGCCGCCTCCAGTCACTGGTCTCCATCGCCGTCAACGGGAATTCTGCCCCGCCGTTGCCGCCGTAGCGAGTCTCCGCCGAACTAGGGTATGGACTCGATCTTTATGCTATTCTCCAATCCGATTCTTAGCACATTGTGATCATCATGATTCTTGCCACGATTGAAACACTCCTATCCAGTCAATACGCTCGTAGATTAGGTTTGATTCGAAAATTTTAGGGTTAGGTTTCCGCCGAAACCATCTCGGACCCACCGAGTTGAAAAACTCGGTCCCACCGATTTGGCTTATGCCATTGCACAAGTGAGACTTGGTCTGACCGAGAATTACTTATCGGTGTGACCAATTTTGGAACTCTGTGAAACCCTAGCAGTCTCGGTGCCACCGAACTGTGACTCGGTCTGACCGAGTTCACTAGTTTAGGTGCCAAAACTGCTTCGGTATCACCGAGTTTAAAAATCGGTAGATCCGAGATGATTTCAGTGGGAAACTAAAACTAAGTTTTTGGATCATTCTTTTGCAAAAATCTCTGCATTTTGTGATGCTCATCTATTCTACCTCATCTATAATCTGTTCACAAGGTCAGCAGTCAGCTTGTTCATCATGTTAGACCAGAGTGACAGCCAGAACATGTCAGAAGAGCAGGTGCAGATGAGTGAGGGCACTAGTCCCTCAAGTTCTTAAGATGATGGCAGCAGGAGTAGTCCTAGCAATTTGCCAAAAGCTGCCACCAGACAGAGGAAGAAGAGAACTTCTGATTCTGAAGATGAAGATTATGTGGCAGAGGAAGAGGCCACATCAAAGAGAGTTGAGCCAGCTCAAGTCACAAAGCCAGGTTTGAAAATCAAAAGGCCATCAGGCAGGCAGCCCATGTCAAAGGCAAGAGCTTCAACTGAAAAGCCTGCACCCAAAGAGCCAGTTGCTGCTGAAGGCAAGAAGAGGAAGGAAAGGGTCAAGAAGACCGTGGCTAGAGTGCTTGGAAAGGCTTCCATCATGGAAGAGGAAGAGGAAGAAGAGGTAGCTGCACCAGCACCTAAGGCACCCAAGCTGATGGGTGATGCTATCAAATCAGGGGCTGCTGCATCTAAGCCCAAAGAAGCACCCAAAGCTGCCTCCAAGCCAAAACAAAAGAGGAATACAAGGAACATACCTGCAGCTGAGAAGAACAAGGCCCCAGTGCCTGAGACTGTTGCTGAAGAAGAGGATGAAGAGCAAGTTCTTAGAAAGCTCAAGCCCAAGATCCCAGACCACAACGATGCTCATCCTTTGGCTGAGGATATGAAGCTCAGGAGAGACTCCGGGCTGAGGAAGTGGAGAGAAGCAGACCCGTATGCTTCAAGGAGGAGGACTGCTGTGGACTACAGATTTCACACCAAGGAGAAGCAAGATTTCTATGAGACAGTGCTGCTTGATAAGAAGCCAATAGTCTGTGATATGAGATGGGTTGACTGGCAATACATCAAGGACAGTGAGGAACACTACCCTGGAGTGTATGACAGCTTTAGTGCTTGTGTAGTTGCAGACTTTGTTGGGCAGAAGCTCACAAAGTGGAACGAGGAGCTCATTATGCAATTCTACTCCACGGCACATTTTTATCCAGATGGAAGGATCACTTGGATGTCTGAAGGTACGAGGTACCAATCTACTATTGAGGAATGGGCAAAGTTGATCAATGCCCCAGAGGAGCAAGCAGATGACTTGGACATTTATGCCAAGAAAAAGATGGATCATAACTCAATGTCCAACATGTACAAGGAAATTCCCAATGAAGCTCTTGACACCTTCAAATTTGGGTATGTGCATTACCTTCTGTCAGGGCTGCCAACTATAAATTGGATATTGAGGCACACTCTCTTGCCCAAGTCTGGAGATCACCAGATGATCAGAGGCCATGCAATCAACTTGCTTCATGTCTTTGATGTGCCACAGAAGTTCAAGGTCATGAGCCTCATAGTAGAAACTATCAAGAGGACTGCAGCAGATCAGAAGAGGAGCTGTGGATATGGCCCTTAGATTTAGGACCTCATCAACTCTAAGATGGGCACGGGCATATATTTATTGGACAAGGAACACCTTCCCATCCGTCCAGATTTTGAGGACAATCAAGTTGTCATGACTGAGAATGAGCCATCGTCTTCCCAAGCACAAGCAAAGAAGGAGAAGGCAAGGAAGGAGAAAGCTGCCAAGATGCCAACTCAAGAGGAGGCATCTGAGTACTTCTTGAAAACCAAACAAGAGCAGCTTGGTTACCTGATTGCATCCACCCTGCGGATTGAGAAAGGACTAGCCACCCTAACTCAGAACCAGGCAAGCCTAGAGAGAATCATGGAACAAAAGTTCTATGACTTGGATGTCAAGGTAACAGAGATTCAGACTGCAGTGGAGCAGCTCCAAGATGACATGTAGGAGAGGAGAGGCAGGACTACAACTGATGCCTTTGCCAGAGTGCCAAGAGGTCCGAGGTCGTCTGCAGTGCCAGTTCCTGACACAAGAGCAACTGCCTCAGCTCCAGCCACAACCTTAGTTCCACCAGCTCCAGCATCTACTTCAACTCCAACTCCAGCGTCTACTTCAGCGTCTACAGAAGCCTTCGTCCTTGGAGTGACCCGGACTCCACCACCACGTGAAGATCAAGCCTGAGCGTCGATCTAGTACTATGCATTTTCTAGGAACTTTTTGGTAACTTGTTGCCAAAGGGGGAGAAAAATGTATAGATCATAGGCTTCGAGAGAGAGAGTGTTGCCTTTTTCTCTCTTGCTTTATTTGGTGGTTTTTCGAACTTTGTTTGCTTTTGAGTGCTTGAGATACTACGTCATTATTTGTGAGACATTGATGATCATGTGTTTGATCATAAGCTACACTTAATGCTTGATGAATGCTATTATCTTATCTATCTTATGTGATCATTCACTATTCTTGGTGATGAGTGCATGTATTTTATTCTTATCATTTTAAGCGCTCCACCAAGATGTATGTGACATGGAAGAGTAACCCATGACTCTAACTCTTTGTGCATTTGCAGTCCAAAGCAAATTTTAAATATGCACAAATTTAGGGGGAGCTCTTACTTGTCACATACTTCTCAAAGGGATGATATATTTCATGCTTATTATCATTTGTCGAAGCTTTGATCTATATGTTGTCATCAATTACCAAAAAGGGGGAGATTGAAAGTGCAACTATCCCTAGGTGGTTTTGGTAATTCATAACAACATATAGCTCATTGAGCTAATGCTATTCCAAGATGATTATTTCAGGAAAGCTCAATGATTGGCATGGCATGGATGTGAAAGTGGAACCCTCAAAATGCCAAGGACAAAGGATTGGCTCAAGCTCAAAAGCTCAAGACTCTTCATTTTACATTTTAGTGATCCAAGATCACATTGAGTCTTTAGGAAAAGCCAATACTATCAAGGAGGGATGAGGTGTTGCTTAATGAGCCTCTTGCTTCAGGTGCTTAGTGATATGATCCAAAACCCTCAACTACTTTCCCATATCCACATATGACCAAAACCCTAAGCCAAACTCGGTCCTACCGATTCTTCCTATCCGGCGCCACCGAGTTTCATTTGTCATAAGCCACTACCAAACCCTAGCAAATCGGTTCTACCGATAGGGATCTCGGTCTCACCAAGATGGGGTTGCAAACTCTCTGTTTCCCTTTCGTAACTTTTTGGTCTCACCGAAAGAGTGAATCGGTCCCACCGAGATTGCAATGTAAATTCAGTGTTTCCTTTTTGTAACTTTTCGGTCTCACCGAAAGAGCAAATCGGTCCCACCGAGTTTGCCTGACGAACTCTCTGGTTAGCTAATTACCAAATTCGGTCCTACCGAGTTTGTGTAATCAGTCTCACCGAGATTACGTTATGCCCAAACCCTAACCATATCGGTCCTACCGAGTTGCATGTCAGTCCCACCGAAAATCTCTAACGGTCACTAGGTTTACCTTTCCGGTCCGACCGAGTTTGTTGATTCAGTCCCACCGAGATTGGAAAACTGTGTGTAACGGTTGGATTTTGTGTGGAGGCTATATATACCCCTCCACCTCCTCTTCATTCGTGGAGAGAGCAATCAGAACACATACACAATTCCAACTCATATGTTCTGAGAGAGAACCACCTACTCATGTGTTGAGACCAAGATATTCCATTCCTATCATATGAATCTTGATCTCTAGCCTTCCCAAGTTGCTTTCCACTCAAATCTTCTTTCCACCAAATCCAAATCCTACGAGAGAGAGTTGAGTGTTGGGGAGACTATCATTTGAAGCACAAGAGCAAGGAGTTCATTACCTACACACCATTTGTTACTTCTTGGAGAGTGGTGTCTCCTAGATTGGCTAGGTGTCACTTGGGAGCGTCCGACAAGATTGTGGAGTTGAACCAAGGAGTTTGTAAGGGCAAGGAGATCGCCTACTTCGTGAAGATCTACCGCTAGTGAGGCAAGTCCTGTGTGGGTGATGGCCATGGTGGGATAGACAAGGTTGCTTCTTCGTGGACCCTTTATGGGTGGTTGCTTCTTCGTGGACCCTTCGTGGGTGGAGCCCTTTGTGGACTCGCTCAACCGTTAATTTTGTGGGTGGAGCCCTGTGTGGACTCGTGCAACCATTACCCTTTGTGGGTTGAAGTCTCCATCAACGTGGATGTAGGATAGCACCACCTATCCGAACAACGGGAAAAACATCCGTGTCTCCAATTGCGTTTGAATTCTCCAAACCCTTCCCCTTACATTCTTGCAAGTTGCATGCTCTACATTCCGCTTCCAATATACTCTTTGCATGCTTGCTTGAATTGTGTGATGATGGCTTGACTTGTCCTACAATAGCTAAAATCTGCCAAGAACTGAAATTGGGAAAAGGTTAGGTTTTTATTTGGTCAAGCAGTCTAATCACCCCCCCTAGACATACTTCCGATCCTACAAGAAGGTATAACCCCGAGACAACACCTTGGACCGAATGCATGTGTTGTATGAGATGCATGTTTGGGTGTTGTGTCCTCCCGTGAATGTTAGTTGTTTCCCCCGCTTGGCACCATCGTCGAACCATGGGAACCGGTTACAGGGAGCACCCCACCTTTTTCATCGCATGACACGCTCCCGTCACTTCTTCTTTTGCACCGGCACCTCACTCGAGTTACCATAACCGACATGTTGCCATGGCATCATTTTCGGATTCGTTGCTGTGGCACCCCTTTCGTTTCCGCCACGATGAAAAATGCTTCATAATATACTCGTTATCATCTTCATGTCAACTTTTCATAAATATTGCATAACACTTGAACATGTCATCCGCATCATGATAATAACATTTAAAATGTTTAAATTGTTGCTTGCTTTAATATTGCTATTTGACATATGGGGATTTACCGGAATTGTTGTTGTTGTTGTTGTTTCCGGCCTCATTTAAAAGGCCTAACTGTGTATTTTACTCATGTGTCACCTCTTGCCATGTTAACAACATGTAATATTGTTGAGTACATAACCGGGAGTGAACTAAATAAACGAATGTGGTGCTTCGTCAATATGCAACTCGTTGCATATTGAGCTCCACTTAATTTGTAGAATTGTTTGTTGCATATTGCCATGCCATGCCTCTTTAAAACGGACATGCATCATCCTTGGTTGTGCATCATGCCATGTTTATGTGATGGTTGTTTATTATGTTGCTTGTTTCTTTCCGGGTTGCTTCTCTCGTTATCTTCGGTTTCGTTCCGGAGTTGTCAGGATCCGTTCGACTACGTCCGTTCATCTACTTCTTGGACTCGTTCTTCTTCCTTGCGGGATTTCAGGCAAGATGACCATACCCTCGAAATAACTTCTATCTTTGCTTGCTATTTGCTCGTTCTATTGCTATGCTGTGATACCTACCACTTGCTATAACATGCCTCCCATATTGCCTTGTCAAGCCTCTAAGCCACCTTTCCTAGCACACCGTTGTTTGGCTATGTTACCGCTTTGCTCGGCCCCTCTTATAGCGTTGTTAGTTGCAGGTGAAGATGTAGTTTGTTCCTTGTTGGAACATGGATATTGTTGGGATATCATTATTATCTCTTATTTACTTTAATACACCTATATACTTGGTAAAGGGTGGAAGGCTCGGCCTTATGCCTGGTGTTTTGTTCCACTCTTGCCAACCTAGTTTTCCGTCATACCGGTGTTATGTTCTTGATTTTGCGCTCCTTACGCGGTTGGGTGTTATGGGAACCCCTTGACAGTTCGCTTTGAATAAAACTCCTCCAGCAAGGCCCAACCTTGGTTTTACCATTTGCCACCTAACCTTTTTGCCTTGGGTTCTGCAGACTCAAGTGTCATCTTTATTTTAAACCCCCGGGCCAGTGCTCCTCTGAGTGTTGGTCCAAACTGGGCGATGTCCGGCGCCCCCTGGGCAACCAGGGTCTATGCCAACCTGACGTCTTGCCCATCCGGTGTGCCCAGAGAACGAGATACGTGCGACTCCTATCGGGATTTGTCGGCACATCGGGTGGCTTTGCTGGTCTTGTTTTACCATTGTCAAAATGTCTTGTAACCGGGATTCCGAAACTGATCGGGTCTTCCCGGGAGAAGGAATATCATTTGTTGACCGTGAGAGCTTGTGATGGGCTAAGTTGGGACACCCCTGCAGGGTTTTGAACTTTCGAAAGCCATGCCCGCGGTTATGGGCATATGGGAATTTGTTAATGTCCGGTTGTAGAGATCTTGACACTTAAATTAATTAAAATGAATCAACCGCGTGTGCAGTCGTGATGGTATCTTCTCGGCGGTGTCCGGGAAGTGAACACCGTTCTTGGGTTATGCTTGAACGTAAGTAGTTTCAGGATCACTTCTTGATCTCTTCTAGTTCACGACCGTTGCGTTGCTTCTCTTCTTGTTCTTATTTGCATATGTTAGCCACCATATATGCTTAGTGCTTGCTACGGCTCCACCTCACTACCCTTTCCTACCCATAAGCTTAAATAGTCTTGATCTCGCGGGTGTGAGATTGTTGAGTCCTCGTGGCTCACAGATACTTCCAAACTGTTGCAGGTGCTGATGATACCAGTGCAGGTGACGCAACCGAGCTCAGGTGGGAGCTTGATGAAGATCTTGATCGTTGTTTTGTGTCTTTTCCGTTTGATCAGTAGTGGAGCCCAGTTGGGACGATCGGGTATCAAGCATTTGGGGTTGTCTTCTTTTATTTTAGTTCCGTAGTCGGACCTTGATTGTATTCTGGATGATGTATGTATAATTTGTATTTGTGTGAAGTGGCGATTTTAAGCCAACTCTTTATCCCATTCTTACTCAGTACATGGGATTATTTGAAGATTACCCCTCTTGCAACAAACCTACCATGCGGCTATGCCACTAAGTCGTGCCCCGACCCGTGGGAGATATAGCCGCATTGTGGGTGTTACAAGTTGGTAATCAGAGCCTTCCCTGACTTCGAAGCCCCCTGCTTGATCGAATCGCTGACGTTGTTGAGTCTAGAAGAAAATGTTTTGAGTCTTAGGATTATATATATCGGAAAGTGGGATTCTTTTTACTCCTCAGCCCCTTCATCGCTCTGGTGAGGCCTCCTGAGGTAGAGTTTTGACTCTTCTCTCCTCAAATTTCACGAAAAAAAATTTAGGATCACGCGGGTATCTTGGAATCGTTCTGATGGTTTTGTGATGAGAACATTGTTCTTGGTGCCTCCTGACATTTAGGGGTTGTGGCAGTGTCCCGGGGAGTTGAGCTCTGAGGTGTTGTCGTCACAATTTTACCGTTGCAGTTTTGGAATACCTGAGTTCGCCGACATCGAAAATCTCTTTTATTCAGTTGTTGGTGAGATAACCTCGACGCCACCCAGTACTGGGGCGCGAGTTCGGGAGTATTGCCTTAACTCGTACAACGGATGCTTTTCGAAGGTTGAGGTAAATGATTTCCGAAGGTTTCTTGGTTATGTGTTAAAGGATGGATACAGCTGGATGTAGGAATGGTTAGTTTTGGTGAGATATTATGCTTCCCCTGTATCCCCAACACCTGATTGCATAACCAGAAAGTTTCGGGAGTTTATAAGTGGTAATTCAAGTAGCTCCTAGAATATCTTTCCAACAGACACATGATATGATATGGGATCTATCATATGTTTGTTTCCAGCTTATTTTGCAAGCCAATCTTTTGTTTTTGTTTTTGTTGTGGTATTCGAGTTGCTGATGACCCACAAGTATAGGCGATCTATCGTAGTCCTTTTGATAAGTAAGAGTGTCGAACCCAACGAGGAGCAGAAGGAAATGATAAGGGGTTTCCAGCAAGGTATTCTCTGCAAGTACTGAAATAAGTGGTAAAAGATAATTTCGTGATAGGATAATTTGTAACGAGCAACAAGTAACAAAAGTAAATAAAGTGCAGCAAGGTGGCCCAATCCTTTTTGTAGCAAAGGACAAGCCTGGAAAAACTCTTATATAGAGAAAAGCGCCCCCGAGGACACATGGGAATATCGTCAAGCTAGTTTTCATCATGATCATATGATTCGCATTCGGTACTTTGATAATTTGGTATGTGGGTGGACCGGTGCTTGGGTATTGTCCTTACTTGGAAAAGCATCCCACTTATGATTAACCTCTATTGCAAGAATCCGCAACTACAACAAAATTATTAAGGTAAACCTAACCATAGCATGAAACATATGGATCCAAATCAGCCCCTTACGAAGCAACACATAAACTAGGGTTTAAGCTTCTGTCACTCTAGAAACCCATCATCTACTTATTACTTCCCAATGCCTTCCTCTAGGCCCAAATAATGGTGAAGTGTCATGTAGTCGATGTTCACATAACACCATTAGAGGAGAGACAACATACATCTCATCAAAATATCGAACGAATACCAAATTGACATGACTACTAATAGCAAGACTTCTCCCATGTCCTCAGGAACAAACGTAACTACTCACAAAGCATAATCATGTTCATAATCAGAGGGGTATTAATATGCATATAGGATCTGAACATATGATCTTCCACCAAATAAACCAACTAGCATCAACTACAAGGAGTAATTAACACTACTAGCAACCTACTAGTACCAATCCTGGACTTGGAGACAAGAATTGGATACAAGAGATGAACTAGGGTTTTTAGAGGAGATGGTGATTGTGAAGATGTTGATGGAGATTGCCCTCTCCCGATGAGAGGAGCGTTGGTGATGACGATGGCGATGATTTCCCCCTCCCGGAGGGAAGTTTCCCCGGCAGAACAGCTCCGCCAGAGCCCTAGATTGGTTCCACCAAGTTTCCGCCTCGTGGCGGCAGAGTTTCATCCGAGAAGATGGCTTATGATTTTTTTTCTCATCGAAAGACTTCATATAGTAGAAGATGGTCATCGAAGGGCCACTAGGGGGCCCACGAGGTAGGGGGCGTGCCCAGGGGGGTAGGGCGCGCCCCCACCCTCGTGGGCAGGGGGTGGCCCCCCTGGTGAACTTCTTGCGCTCGGTATTTTTTATATATTCTGAAAACGTCTTCCATGAAGTTTCAGGACTTTTGGAGCTGTGCAGAATAGGTCTCTAATATTTGCTCCTTTTCCAGCCCAGAATCCCAGCTGCCGGCATTCTCCCTCTTTATGTAAACGTTGTAAAATAAGAGAGAATAGGCATAAGTATTGTGACATAATGTGTAATAACAGCCCATAATGCATTAAATATCGATATAAAAGCATGATGCAAAATGGACGTATCAACTCCCCCAAGCTTAGACCTCGCTTGTCCTCAAGCGAAAGCCGAAATCGAAAAATATGTCCACATGTTTAGAGATAGAGGTGTTGATAAAAATAAAATACGTACATGAGGGCATCATGATCATTCTTAGAACAACAACTTACATAATTCTTTTCATATGATCTCTTATGCTAGAGTAATAATTCAATCATAATTTCAAGTATGAATCGTAAACTTCATTGAAAACTAATAAACTATAATCTCAATCATTGGAGCAATTGCAATTTATCATAACATAGGAAAGAGTCAATATATAAGAGCTTTTCAGCAAGTCCACATAGTCAACTATCATATAGTATTTCGCAATTGCTGACACTCACGCAATACTTATGGGTATGGAGTTTTAATCGGACATAGAGAAAGATAGGGGCTTATAGTTTTGCCTCCCAACGTTTTACCTCAAGGGTAATGTCAACAATAATAGTTCATGAAAACTCACATCCAATTAGCCATATATACCAGGATCTTTCGTACATGTTGTGCTTGCCAAAAGATAAAATGTAAAAATGAAGGGTGAAGATCACCATGACTCTTATGCAAGGTAGGGTATAAAAGTAAAAGATAGGCCCTTCCCAGAGGGAAGCAGAGGTTGTCATGCACTTTTATGGTTGGATGCACAAAATCTTAATGTGAAAGAACGTCACTTTATATTTCCAATTGTGATATGGACATTTATTATGCAGTCTGTCGCTTTTATTTCTTCCATATCACACGATCGTATAAAGCTTATTTTCTCCCACACTAATAAGTCATACATATTTAGAGAGCAATTTTTATTGCTTGCACCGATGACAACTTACTTGGAGGATCTTACTCAATCCATAGGTAGGTATGGTGGACTCTCATGGCAAAAGTGGTTTAAGGGTATTTGGAAGCACAAGTAGTATCTCTAGTTGGTGCGATGAATTTGGCCAGCATGAGGGGGAAAGCCAAGCTCAACCATGTTGGATGATCCATGACAATATAATTTATCTCAGATGTAAGAAAACATAACCCATTACGTTGTCTTCCTTGTCCAACATAAACTCTTTAGCATGTCATATTTTAATGTGTGCTCACAATCATAAAAGATGTCCAAGATAGTATATTTATATGTGAAGACCTCTCTTTCTTTATTACTTCCTATTAATTGCAACGATGACCAAAACTATGTTTGTCAACTCTCAAGGACTTTTATTCATCATACTTTTTTCTATGTGAGCTCATTACTTTCCATAAGATCCATAAGATCTCTTTGTTTCCTTTTTTATTTATTTCTCTTTTCTTTTATTCACTTAGGATCATAGCAAACTAATCAAGCCCTTGACTCAACACGAATCTTTATTATATATAGCTCACAGACTAGATTACATAGAGGGATCATAATGCAAAACTCAAAACTAGATCATGCCATAAACTTTATTCTACTAGATCAAGATATTACCAAAAGGATCGAACTAAGAAAAACGGTAAAGATAAAAGTGATGGTGATACGATATCGGGGCACTCCCCCAAGCTTAGCATTTGCCAAGGGGAGTGCCCATACCAGATACTCAATTCTTCTTTGTTGGTGGAGAAGGTGATGGTTTTGTTGATGGCGTAGGCTTGTCGTCTTTCTTCCAAGCCATACGCTCACCATCATAGAAGGATGATCGAGTCTCCTAAAACCTCAAATATGCAGGCAAACTCATCCTCTTGAATCTATATTCATACTCATAGTTTTGATTTTGCAGATCATAGATCTGGGCCTGGAGGTGCTCGATTTTCTCATGAAGCTTGAAGATGGCCTCACCGATGTCCTTGACATCCAGCTTGTGGTTGTTGGTGAACTCCGTGATCATAATGTGATTAGAATCGAGTCCATGCTCCACCATCTCCTGACACATGAAAACTTCTTGCTCCAATGCCTTGAGCCTTGCCTCCGTGCTTCTGGTCTTCCTTGGTCCCTCAACATCGCGGATGTGCAACAACCCCTCACGCATCTCAATTGTTTGAGGGTGTTGCAGCACCTCCGCGAGGTTGGGGTTGATGACCTTCTCGAAGAACTGGTCCTTGGGGGCACTTGAAGACGACATGATGTCCTGGATCTGTCAGAAAAACAGCTCGAAACAAAGACATGAGATTTTTGCATGATACGGGAGTCAAAACCTTCAGGAGATTATATAATGAAGTTTTACCGACCAAAATACGTATCGTGTAAGAAAACGGAGTCCGGAAAGCGCACGAGGTGCCCATGAGGTAGGGGCCGCGCCCAGATGGGTAGGGCGCGCCCTCCACCCTTGTGGAGCCCTCGTGTCCTTCCCGGACTGTTTTATTTTTCTATTTTTTTAAATATTCCAAAACGGAGAAATATTGCCTTAAAACTGTTTTGGAGTCGGGTTACTTACCGTACCACATACCTATTCCTTTTCGTAGTCTGAAACGTTTCGAAAAGTTTCCCTTATGTATTCCTCCGGGGTTACGGTTTCAATAACATTGGTTTCAACATTTATGGGATTACCTGACATATAATGTTTGATTCTTTGACCGTTCACCACCTTCGGATTTGTGCCTTCGAAGTTGTTGATTTTTATGGCACCGGAACGATAGACCTCCTCGATAACGTAAGGACCTTCCCATTTAGAGAGAAGTTTTCCTGCAAAAAATCTTAAACGAGAGTTGTATAGCAATACATAATCACCTACATTAAACTCACGCTTTTGTATCCTTTTATCATGCCATCTTTTAACTTTTTCTTTGAATAATTTGGCATTCTCATAGGCTTGGGTTCTCCATTCATCGAGTGAGCTAATATCAAATAACCTCTTCTCACCGGAAAATTTAAAATAATAATTGAGCTCTTTAATATCCCAATATGCCTTGTGTTCTAGTTCGAGAGGTAAGTGACATGCTTTCCCATAAACCATTTTATACGGAGACATACCCATAGGATTTTTATATGCAGTTCTATAGGCCCATAATGCATCATCAAGTTTCTTGGACCAATTCTTTCTAGACCTATTGACAGTCTTTTGCAAAATTAATTTGAGCTCTCTATTACTCAATTCTACTTGACCACTAGACTGTGGGCGATAAGGAGATGCAATTCTATGATTAACATCATACTTAGCAAGCATTTTACGGAAAGCACCATGAATAAAATGTGAACCACCATCAGTCATTAAATATCTAGGGACTCCAAATCTTGGAAAAATAACTTCTTTAAGCATTTTAATAGAAGTGTTATGATCAGCACTACTAGTTGGAATAGCTTCTACCCACTTGGTAACATAATCATTAGCAACTAAAATATGTGTATATCCATTAGAGGCAGGAAAAGGTCCCATATAGTCAAAGCCCCAAACATCAAATGGTTCAATAATGAGTGAATAGTTCATAGGCATTTCTTGACGTCTACTAATATTACCAATTCTTTGACATTCATCAAAAGATAAGACAAACTTACAGGCATCCTTGAAGAGAGTAGGCCAATAAAAACCAGATTGCAATACCTTATGTGCAGTTCTGTCTCCAGCATGGTGTCCTCCATAAGCTTCAAAGTGACACTTGCATAGGATCTGTTCCTGTTCATGCTCGGGTACACAACGTCTAATAACACCATTTACTCCTTCTTTATAAAGATGTGGGTCTGATGTCTACTACACAACCTTCTTCTTGTAGATGTTGTTGGGCCTCCAAGTGCAGAGGTTTGTAGGACAGTAGCAAATTTCCCTCAAGTGGATGACCTAAGGTTTATCAATCCGTAGGAGGCGTAGGATGAAGATGGTCTCTGTCAAGCAACCCTGCAACCAAATAACAAAGAGTATCTTGTGTCCCCAACACACCCAATACAATGGTAAATTGTATATGTGCACTAGTTCGACGAAGAGATGGTGATACAAGTGCACTATGGATAGTAGATAAATGTTTTTGTAATCTGAAAATATAAAAACAGCAAGGTAACTAAAGATAAAAGTGAGCGTAAATGGTATTGCAATGCTAGGAAACAAGGCCTAGGGTTCATACTTTCACTAGTGTAAGTCCTCTCAACAATACTAACTTAATTGGATCATAAAACTATCCCTCAACATGCAACAAAGAGTCACTCCAAAGTCACTAATAGCGGAGAACGAACGAAGAGATTATGGTAGGGTACGAAACCACCTCAAAGTTATTCTTTCCAATCAATCTGTTGGGCTATTCCTATAAGTGTCACAAACATCCCTAGAGTTCGTACTAGAATAACACCTTAAGACACAAATCAACCAAAACCCTAATGTCACCTAGATACTCCAATGTCACCTCAAGTATCCGTGGGTATGATTATATGATATGCATCACACAATCTCAGATTCATCTATTCAACCAACACATAGGACCTCAAAGAGTTCCCCAAAGTTTCTACCGGAGAATCACGACGAAAACGTGTGCCAACCCCTATGCATAGGTTCATGGGCGGAACCCGCAAGTTGATCACTAAAACATACATCAAGCGAATCATGTGATATCCCATTGTCACCACAGATATCTATGGCAAGACATACATCAAGTGTTCTCAAATCTTTAAAGACTCAATCCGATAAGATTACTTTAAAGAGGAAACTCGATTCATTACAAGAGAGAAGAGGGGGAGGAGAAACATAAGATCCAACTATAATAGCAAAGCTCGCGATACATCAAGATCATGCGAAATCAAGAACACGAGAGAGAGAGATCAAACACATTGCTACTGGTACATACCCTCAGCCCCGAGGGAGAACTACTCCCTCCTCGTCATTGAGAGCACCGGGATGATGAAGATGGCCACCGAAGAGGGATTCCCCCCTCCAGCAGGGTGCCGGAACGGGTCTAGATTGGCTTTCGGTAGCTACGTAGGCTTCTGGCGGCGGAACTCCCGATCTATTGTGTCCTCCGGAAGTTTTAGGATATGTAGGTATATATTGTGGACCGAAGGGGGGGCCACGAGGCAGGGGGGCGTGCCCCAGGGGGGTGGGCGCGCCCCTACCCTCGTGAGCACCTCCTTCATCTTCTGATGTAGGGTCCAAGTCTATCCGATAGGTTTCCTTCCAAAAATAACTTCTCCAGTTGATTTCGTTCCGTGTCGACTCCGTTTGATATTCCTTTTCTTCGAAACACGGAAATAGGCATAAAGCAGCAAATCTGGGTTGGGCCTCCGACTAATAGGTTAGTCCCAAAAGTAATATAAAAGTGGATAATAAAGCCCAATATTGCCCAAAACAGTATATAATATAACATGGAGCAATCAAAAATTATAGATACGTTGGAGACATATCAAGCATCCCCTAGCTTAATTCCTACTCGTCCTCGAGTAGGTAAATGATAAAAACAGAATTTTTGATGCGGAGTGCTACTTGGCATAATTTCAATGTAATCCCTCTTAATTGTGGTATGAATATTCAGATTCGAAAGATTCAAGACAAAAGTTCGTATTGACATAAAAATTACAATACTTCAAGCATACTAACTAAGCAATTATGTCTTCTCAAAATAACATGGCCAAAGAAAGTTCATCCCTACAAAATAATATAGTTTAGTCCTGCTCCATTTTCGTCACACAAGAATGCTCTCATCATGCACAACCCCGATGACAAGCCAAGCAATTGTTTCATACTTTAGTAATCTCAAACTTTATAAACCTTCACGCAATACATGAGCGTGAGCCATGGATATAGCACTATGGGTGGAATAGAATAATGAGGGGGTTATGTGGATAAGACAAAAAGTTGAAAGTCTCACATCAACGAGGCTAATCAATGGGCTATGGAGATGCCCACCAATTGATGTTAATGCAAGGAGTAGGGATTGCCATGCAACGGATGCACTAGAGCTATAAATGTATGAAAGCTCAACAAAAGAAACTAGTGGGTGTGCATCCAACTTGCTTGCTCATGAAGACCTAGGGCACTTGAGCAGGCCCATTGTTGGAATGTACAAGCCAAGTTCTATAATGAAAATTCCCACTAGTATATGAAAGTGATAACTTAAGAGACTCTCTATATGAAGAACATGGTGCTACTTTGAAGCACAAGTGTGGTAAAAGGATAGTAACATTGCCCCTTTTTATTTATTTTCTCTTTTTGGGCCTTCTTTTTTTTGGCCTTTCTCCTTTTTTTGGGACAATGCTCTATTGAATGATGACCATCACACTTCTATTTATTTACAACTCGATACTAGAACAAAGTATGACTCTATATGGATGCCTCCGGCAGTGTACCGGGATATGCAATGAATCAAGAGTGACAAGTATGAAAGAATTATGAACGGTGGATTTGCCACAAATACTATGTCAAGTACATGATCATGCTAAGCAATATGACAATGATGAATGTGTCATGATGAATGGAATGGTGGAAAGTTGCATGGAAATATATCTCGGAATGGCTATGGAAATGCCATAATAGGTAGGTATGGTGGCTGTTTTGAGGAAGATATAAGGAGGTTTATGTGTGATAGAGCGTATCGTATCACGGGGTTTGGATGCACCGGCGAAGTTTGCGCCAACTCTCAATGTGATAAAGGGTAGTGCACGATACCGAAGAGGCTAGCAAGGATGGAAAGGTGAGAGTGCGTATAATCCATGGACTCAACATTAGTCATAAAGAACTCACATACTTATTGCAAAAATCTACAAGCCATCAAAAACCAAAGTATTATGTGCATGCTCCAAGGGGTATAGATTGGTATGAAAATACCATCGCTCGTCCCCGACCGCCACTCATAAGGAGGACAATCAAATAACACCTCATGTTTCAAATTTGTTGCATAACGTTCACCATACGTGCATGCTACGGGACTTGCAAACTTCAACACAAGCATTTCTCAATTTCACAACTACTCAACTAGCACGACTTTGATATTATTACCTCCATATCTCAAAACAATCATCAAGCATCAATCTTCTCTTAGTATTCAAAAACACTCATAAGAGAATTTTATTATCAATCTTGTATACCTAGCATATTAGGATTTTAAGATAATTACCATGCTATTTAAGACTCTCAAAATAATATAAGTGAAGAATGAGAGTTCATCTATTTCTATAAAATAAAACTACCACCATGCTCTAAAAAGATATAAGTGAAGCACTAGAGCAAACGACAAACTACTCCGAAAGATATAAGTGAATATCAATGAGTAGTCGAATAATTATGCAACTATGTGAAGACTCTCTAACATTTAATAATTTCATATCTTGGTATTCTATTCAAACAGCAAGCAAACCAAAAGAAAATGACATACTAAGAATAGCAAACATCATGTGAAGAAGCAAAAACTTAGGATCAACCGATACTAACCGATAGTTGTTGAAGAAGAAAGGTGGGATGCCAACCGGGGCATCCCCAAGCTTAGATGCTTGAGACTTCTTGAAATATTATCTTGGGGTGCCTTTGGAATCCCCAAGCTTGAGCTTTTGTATCTCCTTAATTCCTCTCATATCACGGTCTCCCTAAATCTCAAAAGCTTCATCCACACAAAACTCAACAAGGACTCGTGAGATAAGTTAGTATAAACCATTGCCAAAACCTTATCATACTCTACTGTAGCAAATCACTAAAATTATTATTCAACATTGCATACTAAATGCCTCTGCATATTTAATAGTCCTATCGTCAAATAGAATCATTAAAGAAGCAAACATATGCAAACAATGCAAACATAACAGCAATCTGCCTAAAACAGGACAGTCTGTAAAGAATGCATCAACATCCATACTTCCCTATCTCCAAAAATTATGAAAGAAAATTCCCACTGTAGTAAATTTATCAGAGATTCATATTCAAAAGGTTTCAACATTTTATCACATTCTGACTTTTCTAGGGAATTATTGCAACAGCGGTAAACTTTCTGTTTTCAAACAGCAACATGTATACTTGTAACATAGGCATAGTAAAGGCTATCAATGGCACTTTTATTGAAATAAAAGATGCAAAACATTATTCTAAATAACAGCAAGAAAATCCTAACAAAATAAATTGACTCTCCAAGCTAAACACATAACATGTGGCGAATAAAAATATAGCTCCAACTAAAGTTACCGTTGAACGAAGACGAAAGAGGGATGCCTTCCGAGGCATCCCCAAGCTTAGGATCTTGGTTGTCCTTGAATATTACCTTGGGGTGCCTTGGGCATCCCCAAGCTTAGGATCTTTCCACTCCTTATTCCATAGTCCATCGAATCCTTACCCAAAAATTGAAAACTTCACAACACAAAACTTAACAGAAAACTCGTAAGCTCCGTTAGTATAAGAAAATAAATCACCACTTCAAGGTACTGTAATGAACTCATTTTTTATTTATATTGGTGTTAAACCTACTGTATTCTAACTTCTCTATGGTTTATAAACTATTTTACTAGCCATAGATTCATCAAAATAAGTAAACAACACACGAAAAACAGAATCTGTCAAAAACAGAACAGTCTGTAGTAATCCGAATCAAACGTATACTTCTGGAACTCATAAAATTCTCAAATAAATTGCTGGACCTGAGGAATTTATCTATTAATCATCTGCAAAAAGAATTAACTAAATAGCTGCGACACCCGGGTAATTAAGCTACAGTGATCCTCTGCTAATGATGCCACGTCACCTTGATTATAGTTGCTAATCTCGAGTTAGTTCGAAACTGATTCAAATTCAAATTTAAAATATAGGCAAACAACAAAAGTTTTCAAACAATAAAACTAAAATGTTTGGGTTGTGCCAAATAATGCGTAGGTAATTGTGGTGAGGAAACCCCACTTTTATAAAATGTTTTAATACTCTAAAATGATTAAAACAATAGTTAAAGCGATTAATAAGTGCCTTTGATATTTTATAAAATCATAAACTATTTTATTTTGAGGTAAAACTTTTTAGGGTAGTGGCTTATTTTGAAACACTAATTTGGAGCTATTGTCATATTTTACTAAACAAAGAATAGAGTGTAACTTAAATGGAACAGAAAAGAAAAAAATAAAAAGAAAAGAAAACCAGAAGAACAAAAAGGAACAAAGACCCCCCCCGTTGGGCCTCGGCCCAGCTGGCCTCTCGGCCAACCAGGCCGGCCCAGGCGCGCCTACATACCCCCACCCCTGCCCGAAACCCTAAACCGTTCCCCCCCACTTCCCCCATTCTCCCCCACTCCCCTGATCCCCCGGATCTGGATCCGGAGCGCCCAACGCTCGCCGCCCCGACCCAGGCGCCCTCGACGCCCACCTCGTCGGGGCCCCTCGCGGTCATCAGCAGAGTTGTCAACCGACACCGCCTCGCCCCTGAAACGATACCTCGAGTCACCGCCCGAAGCCGCTCAGTGCCCCGCCGCCTTCGCCGTCGACGACCATCTCGCCGGACGCCCTCGTCTCCTCCTTCCCCTGCGTCACCTCGTCTTCGTCCTCCTCTTCACCCCCCGTTGCCCATGCCCTACATCCATGCGGTGAGGCCCCAGCCTACTCTCTACCTCGCCCCGCGTGCTCACCATGCGTTGTCCGCGTCGCCTCTACACCTGCGCCTCGCCGAGGCCATCGACCGCGCGCGCCCGCGTCGGCCAAGCCCCCCGCCTTCCCCTCCTCGCAGAACGCGCTGCCCACACTCGGGCACGCTCTCACGTGGCCTCGCGCGCGCCCGTGCTTCGCCTCTCTGACGCTGGTGCCACCTGCACATGGCCGAGCCCTGCCCGCTGCGTCTCCCCTGGCCGCTCGCCGTGCTCGCCGGCAGCTGGTCGCGCCCGCCTGCGTCGCCGCCTCCTAGTTCCGCCGCGGCCACCCGCAGCCGCTACCGCACGCTGGCCTGCCGCTCGCCTCTTGCACCACCCGGCCAACGCTCGCCCCGGCCTCCCCCGACGCGCCGCAGACCACACGCCCGACGCCGGCGCCCAGAGCACACGCGCCCATGCGTGTTCGGGCGGGCACCCACGCCCAAACCCGCTAGGCCTCCTCTGGGCCTATGACAGTGAGGCCCCACCCCTAGAACAAAAATGATTAAAAAAGGAGTTTAAAATAAATAAATAAATAAAATAATTAATTACTTAATTAAAGAATTAATTAACTTAATTAATATTGATTAGATTAACCTAATTAGCTTAACCTAATTAATCTTTTAATTAAACCAATTAATTAGGTTAGTTAGTTGTCAGTCAATGACATGTGGGCCCCCTGTCCAGTTTGACCAGTCAAACTGTTGACTGGGTTGACCCAGTCCATGACAGGTGGGCCCTGTTTGACCCTGTTGACTAGTCAACAGTTGACTGGTCAAATGCTGACTGGACCCCCCCCCTGACCCCACCTGCCAGCCACACATACATTCTATTGGGTACAATTCTGTGTACCCATAGCAATTTAAGATTTAATTTTTGAATTAAAACAATTTAGAAAATGATTTAAAACTTTTAAAATTAATATAAAATAAACCGTAGCTCGGATGGAAAAACTTTGTACATGAAAGTTGCTCAGAACGACATGACGAACCCGGATACGCAGCCCGTTTGTCCGCCACGCATCCCTAGCATAGAAAAAACACAACTTTCCCTCTCCGGTTCATCTATCCGAAAACGCGAAACACCGGGAATACTTTCTCGGATGTTTTGCCCCTTCACGGTGCCACCTCATACCGTGTTAGGGCACCCCTAGCACCGCTACTTATCATGTCATGCATCACTATGCATTTGTTTGCTTAATATTTATTGTTTCTCCCCCCTCTTCTCTCGCTAGACACCGAGACCGACGCCGCTGCTACCCAGTACGACTACGGTGTTGATGACCCCTCTCCCTTGCTAGAGCAACCACGCAAGCCCCCCCCCTTGATCACCAGATATCGCCTACTCTTCTCTATACTGCTTGCATTAGAGTAGTGTAGCATGTTACTGCTTTCAGTTAATCTTATACTGCTACATAGCCTGTCCTTGCTACTACTGTTGTTACCTTACCTGCTATCCTACTGCTTAGTATAGGATGCTAGTGTTCCATCAGTGGCCCTACACTCTTGTCCGTCTGCCATGCTATACTACTGGGCCGTGATCACTTCGGGAGGTGATCACGGGCATATACTATATACTTTACAAGTTGGGGGCTGGAGGGGCAGGTGGCTCCATCCCGGTAGAGGTGGGCCTGGGTTCCCGACGGCCCCCCGACTATTACTTTGTGGCGGAGCGACAGGGTAGGTTGAGACCACCTAGGAGAGAGGTGGGTCTAGCCCTGGCCGGCGTTCGCAGATACTTACCATGTTTAACGAGATCTTGGTATTTGATCTGAGTCTGGCCACTGGCCTATACGCACTAACCATCTACGCGGGGAAAGTTATGGGCACTCGACGTCGTGGTATCAGCCGAAGCCTTCGTGACGTCAGTGACTGAGCGGCGTACGCCGGATTGGAACGTAAGCCTGCTCTTGTATTAAGGGGGCTAGTTCTGCTTCCGGCCGCCCACGCAACGTGTAGGTGTGCAATGGGCGATGGGCCCAGACCCCTGCGCCATAGGATTTAGACCGGCGTGCTGACCTCTCTGTTATGCTCAGGTAGGGCTGCGACGTGTTGATCTTCCGAGGCCGGGCATGACCCAGGAAAGTGTGTCCGGCCAAATGGGATCGAGCGTCTTGGGTTATGTGGTGCACCCCTGCAGGGAAGTTAATCTATTCGAATAGCCGTGATCTTCGGTAACAAGACGACTTGGAGTTGTACCTTGACCTTATGACAACTAGAATCGGATACTTAATAAAACACACCCTTCCAAGTGCCAGATACAACCGGTGATCCCTCTCTCACAGGGCGACGAGGGGAGGATCATCGGTTAGGTTTATGCTATGCGATGCTACTTGGAGGACTTCAGTCTACCCTCTTTTACATGCTGCAAGACGGAGGCTGCCAGAAGCGTAGATTTCGACAGGATTAGTTATCCCCCTCTTATTCTGGCATTCTGCAGTTCAGTCCACTGATATGGCCCTTTACACATATACCCATGCATATGTAGTATAGATCGTTGCTTGCGAGTACTTTGGATGAGTACTCACGGTTGCTTTTCTCCCTCTTTTCCCCCTTTACATTCTACCTGGTTGTCGCAACCAGATGTTGGAGCCCAGGATCCAGACGCCACCGTTGACGACGGCTACTACTACACTGGAGGTGCCTACTACTACGTGCAGCCCGCTGACGACGACCAGGAGTAGTTTAGGAGAATCCCACGCAGGAGGCTTGCGCCTCTTTCGATCTGTATCCCAGTTGGTGCTAGCCTTCTTAAGGAAAACTTGTTTAACTTATGTCTGTACTCATATATTATTGCTTCCGCTGACTCATCTATGATCGAGCTCTTGTATTCGAGCCCTCGAGGCCCCTGGCTTGTAATATGATGCTTGTATGACTTATTTTATTTGTAGAGTTGTGTTGTGATATCTTCCCGTGAGTCCTTGATCTTGATCGTACACATTTGCATGTATAATCAGTGTACGGTCAAATCGGGGGCGTCACAGTAGCACTCTCCAAATAAAAATGGCAGCAATTCTCGTGAGTGCTAAAGTTTCTGTTTTTTAAAGCATGATCAACAAGACTTTCCGCAAGTCTTCCCAAAGGTTCTACTTGGCACAAACACTAATTAAAAGCATAAAACCACATCTAAACAGAGGCTAGATGTAACTCCCCGAGACCGATGTGCCAGGTGTCCTCCAGTTATTCGCTGTTGTTGCCTTGTCATTGCTTGCGTGTCATGCATTGCATATCATGTCATCATGTGCATTTCATTTGCATTCGTGTTCGTCTCATTCATCCGAGCATTTTCCCCGTTGTCCGTTTTGCATTCCGGCGTTCCTTTCTCCTCCGGTGGGCATTTCTATCTTCTTCTCATGTGTGGAGATTAAATATTTCCGGATTGGACCGAGACTTGCCAAGCGGCCTTGGGTTACTACCGGTAGACCGCCTGTCAAGTTTCGTGCCATTTGGACTTCGTTTGATACTCCAACGGTTAACCGAGGGACCAAAAAGGCCTCGTGTGTGTTGCAGCCCAACACCCCTCCATTTTGGCCCAAAACCCACCTAAACCTCCTCCATCGTCTAGAGCGTTCGATCACGATCGCGTGGCCGAGAACCGCACCTCATTTGGACTCTCCTAGCTCCCTCTACCTATAAATATGTCCCTCCCCCCGAAATTCCTGGTCTAACCCTAGTCTCCTTCCTCCACCATGCATCCGGACGTGTCCGCGCCGCGTCGGACTATGTCCAGCCGCCGCTGCCACCTCGCTGCGGCCAATCGGGCCTCGCCACGTCAGCCGGCCGCCGCCCTCCTCCAACCGCGCGCCGCCACCTGGCCCGCCGGCTCCCCTCCCACTGCGCCAGGCCCGCGGACCCGGATCTGGCCCTCCGGGCCCAAGCTGCGCCGCCGCCCTTCTCGCTCGAGGCTGCACCTCCCTCGCCGCGCCACCCGCGCCGGCTGCCGCCTCCGCCGCGATGCGCCTCGTCGCCGGCGCCGTGCACCACCGCCGCCTGGGCACCGCCGCCGCACCAGCTCGCCGCCTCGCCCCACCGCCATCGCCGGCCGCCGCCGCACCAGCTCGCCGACCGCGCCTCCCCGCCTCGCCAAGCCACCGGCGCCCGCCGCCCTCGCCGCTACGGCGACCCGCGCCGGCTGGAACCCGCTCAGGCAGCCCCTTCTCCATTTCCGGCGAAGGCCAAGCTGCTACAGTACCGCCGGATCCGATCCAGATCTGGATCTGAAAATATCTCATGGTTGACTTTCTACTCCCGAAACCCTAATAATATGCCCCTGTTCATCATGCCGTAACTATGCATCAGTAACTCCGATTCATGCATATAGCATATCAAAATGTTCGCTTCAGAGAGCACATCATTTCATCTCATTGCATCATTTTCATTTGAGTTCATCTTGATGCCCGAAATGCTGTTAGAAGAGTGCTACTTGAGTTAATTATCAGATCTGCTGCTCCATTTAGCTATTTGTCATTTTTGCCATGATTAATGTGTGCATGATATGCCCATGAGCTCTACATATGTTTTGTTAAGGGTTTTTCCATCTTTCCAGAGGAGCAACCCATGTATTTTTGTGATGTGTGTGGTGACTAGCACAAGCTTGCTAAGTGAGGCATTTGTTAATGCTGATTTCAGGGACTTAGCAATTCCACTAAGTCCTTGATCTGTTTTTCTCATGATGCCATATGTTCATGTTGTTTCCTAGTGATCCGTACCTCTTTTGAGAATGATTAGTAAGGATGTTTTGTTAATCTTGTAGGGCTCTATCCATCCATGTCTTTGTTTGTAATTATGGAGCAGCCTAGCTCGAGTCAATCAAGCTCTACTTTTGTCATTTTGTGAATCTGGGCAGATTGTCTACTTGTTAGCGATTTTGCCGAGGATGTTGTAGTTGATCCGTGCATGCTATGTCATTGTTCTTGCCATGTCTAGCTTGCATTTTGTGTATTCTTGATGGGTGTATGCTTAGATTTCCATGACTTGCTCTGTAGTGAGTGCATCGAGCTCGTAACCATGCCTACTTGATATCTGTTTTCAGCATGCTCCAGTTTTCACTAAGTCTGATAACTGATTATGTTTGTGCCATGTTCACATGCCTGCAATTGTATTTTCTGATCCCTTTTGGCTCAAGGTCACTAAGTGACTTTTGTTAAGCTCTTTGAGTAGCTCCATGCTATGCTTTACTTTGCCATGTTCAGGTCCTATAGCATATAGTTTTCATGCTCCGAAGTGTGCTACCTGATCTGAAATTCCAGACAAGTGTTAATTTCACTAAGTCTGAAATCTGTTTACCATATGCATTTTTGCCATGCTTGTTTGAACCTGTTAGTGTATGAATTGGCCGTAGCTCAGTGCTAGACTTTTGTTAAGCATCCTGAATGGATTCCTGCCATGTATTTTGTTGCCATGTTTGAGTGCTGTAGCATGTTCATCCTATTGCATTTAGTTGGCTACTTGCTGTAAATCGAAGACCGGTGTCATATTTGAATTGCTTGCCATTTCCAAATCGTAACTCCGTTTCCAGTGATCTTTATATCGTTCTCAAGCGATTTCATCTCATATTTCCAGTGGCACACTTGGTTTTCCAAGTTGAGGCCAGGTTCATGCATTCCTTGTCCAATCCTGCATATGCATCGCATACCGTATCCCGCATATCATATCATGTTCATGTGTTGGTTGTTTACTATGTTGTGTGCTTCTTTTCCGGTGTTTGCTTCTTCGAGTTGGTTCCGTTAACGTCGCGTTGTGAGGACCCGTTCGTCTACGTTCCGTTTGTCTTCTTCATGGACTCGTTCTTCTTCCTTGCGGGATTTCAGGCAAGATGATCATACCCTCGAAATCACTTCTATCTTTGCTTGCTAGATGCTCGTTCTTTTGCTATGCGTATGCTGCGATACCTACCACTTGCTTATCATGCCACCCATTTTGTTGAACCAAGCCTCTAACCCACCTTGTCCTAGCAAACCGTTGATTGGCTGTGTTACCGCTTTGCTCAGCCCCTCTTATAGCGTTGTTAGTTGCAGGTGAAGATTGAAGTTTTGTTCCTTGTTGGAACATGGAGATGTTGTTCCTGGTTGGAACATGTTTACTTGTTGGGATATCACAATATATCTTATTTAATTAATGCATATATATACTTGGTAAAGGGTGGAAGGCTCGGCCTTATGCCTGGTGTTTTGTTCCACTCTTGCCGCCCTAGTTTCCGTCATATCGGTGTTATGTTCCCGGATTTTGCGTTCCTTACGCGGTTGGGTAATAATGGGAACCCCTTGACAGTTCGCCTTAAGTAAAGCTCTTCCAGCAATGCCCAACATTGGTTTTACCATTTGCCACCTAGCCTTTTTCTTTTCCCTTGGGAGTCGCGCTCCTGAGGGTCATCATTATTTTACCCCCCCCCCCCCGGGCCAGTGCTCCCCTGAGTGTTGGTCCAACTGAGCGATGTCCGGGGCTACCAGGGGCAACTCTGGGCTGGCCTACCCGACGTCTGGCTCATCTGAGTGTGCCCTGAGAAAGAGATATTTGAAGCTCCTATCGGGATTTGTCGGCACATTCGGGCGGTGTTGCTGGTTTAGTTTTACCCTGTCGAAATGTCTTGTAGAACCGGGATACCGAGTCTGATCGGAATGTCTCGGGAGGAGGTCTATTCCTTCGTTTGACCGTGAGAGCTTGTGATGGGCTAAGTTGGGACTCCCCTACAGGGATTTGAACTTTCGAAAGCCATGCCCGCGGTTATGGGGAGATGGGAATTTGTTAATGTCCGGTTGTAGATAACTTGAACCTTAACTTAATTAAAATGAGTCAACTGCGTGTGTAACCGTGATGGTCTCTTTCCGGCGGAGTCCGGGAAGCGAACACGGTGTTGGAGTTATGTTTGACGTAGGTTGTTCTAGGATCACTTCTTGATCATAGTTTATCGATCGTGCTTTGCCTTCTCTTCTCGCTCTCTTTTGCGTATGTTAGCCACCATATATGCTAGTCGCTTGCTGCAGCTCCACCTCATACCTTTTACCTTACCCATAAGCTTAAATAGTCTTGATCGCGAGGGTGCGAGATTGCTGAGTCCCTGTGGCTCACAGATACCTCCAAAACCAGCTTGCAGGTGCCGTTGAACCGTGCAGGTGACGCAACCAAGCTCAGGAGGAGCTCGATGAAGATCTTGTCCTTTGTGTTGTCCCGTTTCCAGTTGATCAATAGTGGAGCCAAGTTGGGGTCGATCGGGGACCTTGTCACATTTGGGGTTCTTCTTTTATTTTGGTTCCGTAGTCGGACCTTGATTGTGTCTGGTTGATGTAATGCCTTATTCATGTAATTGTGTGAAGTGGAGATTGTAAGCCAACTATGTATCTTTTCCCTTATTGTATTACATGGGTTGTGTGAAGATTACCTCACTTGCGACATTGCTTTCAATGCGGTTATGCCTCTAAGTCGTGCTTCGACACGTGGGAGATATAGCCGCATCGAGGGCGTTACACTAGATGAATTATTTATTACTAAACAGGAACAAAAATAAAATTGGGTTGCCTCCCAACAAGCACTATCGTTTAATGCCCCTAGCTAGGCATGATGATTTCAATGATGCTCACATAAAGGATAAGAATTGTAACATAAAGAGAGCATCATGAAGAATATGACTAGCACATTTAAGTCTAACATACTTCCTATGCATAGGGATTTTGTGAGCAAACAACTTATGGGAACAATAATCAACTTGCATAGGAAGGTAAAACAACCATAACTTCAAAAATTTAAGCACATAGAGAGGAAACTTGATATTATTGCAATTCCTACACGCATATATTCGTCCCTCATAATAATTTTCAGTAGCATCAAGAATGAATTCAACAATATAACCAGCACCTAAAGCATTCTTTTCATGATCTACAAGCATATAAATTTTATTACTCTCCACATAAGCAAATTTCTTCTCATGAATAATAGTGGGAGCAAACTCAACAAAATAACTATCATGTGATTGAAAATTAAGATCAAGATGACAAGTTTCATGGTTATCATTATTATTTAAAGCATACGTGTCATCACAATAATCATCATAGATAGGAGGCATGCTTTCATCATAGGAAATGTGCTCATCAAAACTTGGGGGACAAAAAGTATCATCTTCATTAAACATAGCTTCCCCAAGCTTGTGGCTTTGCATATCATTAGCATCATAGATATTCAAGGAATTCATACTAACAGCATTGCAATCATGCTCATCATTCAAATATTTAGTGCCAAACATTTTATAGATTTCTTCTTCTAGCACTTGAGCACAATTATCCTTTCCATCATACTCACGAAAGATATTAAAAAGATGAAGCGTATGAGGCAAACTTAATTCCATTTTTTAATTTTCTTTTATAAACTAAACTAGTGATAAAACAAGAAACTAAAAGACTTGATTGCAGGATCTAAAGATATACCTTCAAGCACTCACCTCCCCGGCAACGGCGCCAGAAAAGAGCTTGATGTCTACTACACAACCTTCTTCTTGTAGACGTTGTTGGGCCTCCAAGTGCAGAGGTTTGTAGGACATTAGCAAATTTCCCTCAAGTGGATGACCTAAGGTTTATCAATCCGTAGGAGGCATAGGATAAAGATGGTCTCTCTCAAGCAACCCTGCAACCAAATAACAAAGAGTCTCTTGCGTCCACAACACACCCAATACAATGGTAAATTGTATAGGTGCACTAGTTCGGCAAAGAGATGGTGATACAAGTGCACTATGGATAGTAGATAAATGTTTTTGTAATCTGAAAATATAAAAACAGCAAGGTAACTAAAGATAAAAGTGAGCGTAAATGGTATTGCAATGCTAGGAAACAAGGCCTAGGGTTCATACTTTCACTAGTGTAAGTCCTCTCAACAATACTAAGATAATTGGATCATAAAACTATCCCTCAACATGCAACAAAGAATCACTCCAAAGTCACTAATAGCGGAGAACGATCGAAGAGATTATGGTAGGGTACGAAACCACCTCAAAGTTATTCTTTCCAATCAATCCATTGGGCTATTCCTATAAGTGTCACAAACAGCCCTAGAGTTCGTACAAGAATAACACCTTGAGACACAAATCAACCAAAACCCTAATGTCACCTAGATACTCCAATGTCACCTCAAGTATCTGTGGGTATGATTATACGATATGCATCACACAATCTCATATTCATCTATTCAACCAACACATACGACCTCAAAGAGTGCCCCAAAGTTTCTACCGGAGAATCACGACAAAAACGTGTGCCAACCCCTATGCATAGGTTCATGGGCAGAACCCGCAAGTTGATCACCAAAACATACATCAAGTGAATCATGTGATATCCCATTGTCACCACAGATATCCACGGCAAGACATACATCAAATGTTCTCAAATCTTTAAAGACTCAATCCGATAAGATTACTTCAAAGGGGAAACTCGATTCATTGCATAAGATCCAACTATAATAGCAAAGCTCGCGATACATCCAGATCGTGCCAAATCAAGAACACGAGAGAGAGAGAGAGATCAAACACATAGCTACTGGTACATACCCTCAGCCCCGAGGGAGAACTACTCCCTCCTCGTCATGGAGAGCACCGGGATGACGAAGATGGCCACCGGAGAGGGATTCCCCCCTCCGGCAGGGTGCCGGAACGGGTCTAGGTTGGCTTTCGGTGGCTACGGAGGCTTCTGGCGGCGGAACTCCCGATCTATTGTGTCCTCCGGAATTTTTATGATACTTAGGTATATATGGGTGAAAGGAGTACGTCGGTGGACCGAAGGGGGGCCACGAGGCAGGGGGCGCCCCCCAGGGGGGTGGGCACTCCCCCTACCCTCGTGAGCACCTCCTTCATCTTCTGACGTAGGGTCCAAGTCTATCCAGTAGGTTTCCTTCCAAAAATAACTTCTCCAGTTGATTTCGTTCCGTTTCGACTCCGTTTGATATTCCTTTTTTTCGAAACACTGAAATAGGTATAAAACAACAAATCTGGGCTGGGCCTCCGGTTAATAGGTTAGTCCCAAAAGTAATATAAAAGTGGATAATAAAGCCCAATATTGCCGAAAACAGTAGATAATATAGCATGGAGCAATCAAAAATTATAGATACGTTGGAGATGTATCAGGGTCATCCCAAAAGTAATGCCTCAAATCATAGAAGAACTTTTTCTTTTGCTGGTATGTGAAACTAGGTGTTATGAATTTGGCAACAATGTAATTAGCATAACCAGCATACCATGGAGCAGTATGAGAAGCATTTATGACATTTAATTGCTCATCAGGAAAGCTATCATCAATAGGTAGTGGGTCATCAAGCAAATTTTCTAACCTAGACAAGTTGTCTGCAACGGGGTTCTCAGCTCCCTTTCTATCAACAATATGTAAGTCAAATTCTTGTAGCAAGAGAACCCATCTAATAAGTCTAGGTTTAGCATCTTTCTTTTCCATAAGATACTTAATAGCAGCATGATCAGTGTGAATATTTACTTTAGAATCAACAATATAAGGTTTGAACTTATCACAAGCAAATACAACTGCTAATAATTCTTTTTTAGTAGTAGCATAATTTCTTTGAGCATTGTCTAGGGTTTTACTAGCATATTGAATAACGTTTAATTTCTTATCAACTCTTTTCCCTAGAACAGCACCTACAGCATAATCACTAGCATCACACATAATTTGAAAGGGTAAATTCCAATCAGGTGGCTGAACAATAGGTGCAGAGATCAATGATTTCTTAAGTATTTCAAATGCTTCTACATAATCATCATCAAAGACAAATGGTATATCTTTTTTTAATAAATTAGCCAGAGGCCGAGAGATTTTTGATAAGTCCTTAATGAACCTCCTATAAAATCCGGCGTGACCAAGGAAACTTCTTATACCTTTGATGTCCTTGGGGCATGGCATCTTTTCAATAGCATCAACCTTGGATTTATCAACTTCAATACCTCTTTCAGAACCTTTGTGCCCCAAGACAATACCTTCATTAACCATAAAGTGGCACTTTTCCCAATTCAAGACAAGATTAGTTTCCTCACATCTCTGCAAAACTCGATCAAGGTTGCTTAAGCAATCATCAAAAGAAGATCCATGGATGGATAAATTGTCCATGAAAACGTCACACATCTTCTCACAAAAGTCATAGAATATAGCCATCATGCATCTTTGAAAGGTAGCAGGTGCTTACATAATCCAAAACGCATACGTCTATAAGCAAAAGTACCAAAAGGGAAAGTAAAAGTAGTCATTGATTGATCGTTGGCTAACACAAATATTTGAGAGAAACCAGAATAACAATCTAGAAAGCAAAAATGTGTATGTTTGGATAATCTTTCTAGCATTTGATCAATAAAAGGTAAGGGGTAATGATCCTTTTTACTGGCCTTATTTAATTGCGGAAATCAATTACCATCCTATAACCTGTAATAATTCTTTGAGGGATCAATTCATCTTTATCATTAGGAACGACAGTAATACCTCCCTTCTTAGGGACACAATGGACAGGACTTACCCACTAACTATCAGCAACGGGATAGATTATACCTGCCTCAAGGAGCTTTTGTATTTCCTTTCTTACCACTTCTTTCATTTTAGGATTCAGCCGTCGTTGATGATCACGAACTGGTTTAGCATTTTCTTCCAAATTTATTTTATGTTGACATAGAGTGGGACTAATGCCCTTAAGATCATCAAGAGTATACCCAATAGCAGCACGGTGCTTTTTCAGAGTTTTCAATAATCTCTCTTCCTCATGCTTTGAAAGGTTTGCACTAATAATAACAGGATATATCTTTTTCTCATCAAGATAAGCATATTTAAGAGTATCAAGCAACGGTTTAAGCTCAAACACGGGATCACCCTTGGGTGGAGGAGGATCCCTTAGGATTTCAATAGGCAAATTGTGTTTCAGAATAGGTTCCTGTTTAAAGAATACTTCACCTATTTCCCTTCTTTCATTCATAAACATATCATTTTCATGGTCTAGCAAATATTGTTCTAAAGGATCACTAGGAGGTACGGCAATAAAAGCAAGACCAATAATTTCATCCTTACTAGGTAATTCTTCTTCATGGTGTTGTCTACTAAATTTAGAGAAATTAAATTAATGAGACATATCATCTAAACCCATAGTAACAACATCCTTTTTGCAATCTATCTTAGCATTAATAGTGTTTAAGAAGGGTCTACCAAATATAATGGGACAAAAGCTATCTTGTGGGGAACCAAGAACAAGAAAATCAGCAGGATATTTAGTTTTCCCACACAAGACTTCAACATCTCTAGAAATTCCCATTGGTGAAATAGTATCTCTATTGGCAAGTTTAATTGTGACATCAATATCTTCTAACTCAACTGGTGCAATATCATGAATAATTTTTCTATATAGGTCAATAGGTAGTGCACTAGCACTGGCACCCCTATCACATAAGCCATGATAACAATGATCTCCTATTTTAACAGAAATAATATGCATGCCTACCACAGGTCTAGGTTTATCTTTAGCACAAGGTTTAGCAATTCTAGCAGTTTCATCACAAAAATAAATAACATGCCCATCAATATTATCGGCCAAAAGATCTTTAACAATAGCAATATTAGGTTCAACTTTAACTTGGTCAGGAGGTGTATATGTTCTAATATTGCTTTTACGATCCACAGTTGAAGCTTTAGCATGATCCTTTATCCTAACAGGGAAAGGTGGTTTCTCAACATAAGAAGTAGGAACAATAGGATCATTATAAGTGATAGTCTTTTCTTCAACTTTAATAGGTGCAGCTACTTTTACTTCTATGGGAGGATGATATTTAAACCACTTCTCCTTGGGGAGATCAACATAAGTAGCAAAAGATTCACAGAAAGAAGCTACTATCTCAGAGTCAAGTCCATATTTAGTGCTAAATTTATGGAAAACATCGGTATCCATAAAAGATTTAACACAATCAAACTTAGGTGTCATACCTGACTTCTTATGTTCGTCGAGGTCCCAATCTTCAGAGTTGCGTTTAATTCTTTCCAATAAATCCCATTTGAATTCAATAGTCTTCGTCATAAAAGAGCCAGCACAAGAAGTATCGATCATGGTGCGATTGTTATCAGAAAGCCGAGCATATAAATTTTGAATAATCATCTCTCTTAAGAGCTCATGATTGGGGAATGAATATAACATTGATTTAAGCCTCCCCCAAGCTTGAGCGATGCTTTCTCCTTCGCGAGGCCAAAAATTATATATATATATATATAATTGCGATCACGATGAACAAGATGCATAGGATAAAACTTCTGATGAAATTCCAATTTCAATCGTTTGTAGTTCCATGACCCCGTATCATCACATAGCCTATACCATGTCAATGCATCTTCCTTCAAAGATAAAGGGAAGACCTTCTTATTAACAACACCTCCGGGTACACCTGCAAGATTAAATAATCCACAAACTTCATCAACATATATTAGGTGCTCATCAGGATGCATTGTTCCATCTCCTGCAAAAGGATTAGCTAGCAGTTTTTCTATCATACCCAAAGGAATTTCAAAGAAGACATTTTCATTTTCATTTTCAATAGGTTTAGTAGGTTGAGGAGCAACTCTTTGCTCTACTGGTCGGGGTGAAGATACCCCAAACAAGCCCCTCAGAGAATTACTTTCCATAGTAACAAGTGACTGTAAATTTCAGCACACTATATAAATTTTTCCTTACCAAATTCCACCTACCAAAGGCGCTTCACTCACCGGCAACAGCGCCAGAATAGAGTCTTGATGACCCACAAGTATAGGGGATATGTCGTAGTATTTTCGATAAGTAAGAGTGTCGAACCCAACGAGGAGAAGAAGGAAATGATAAGCGGTTTCCAGCAAGGTATTCTCTGCAAATACTGAAATAAGTGGTAATAGATAGTTTTATGATAGGATAATTTATAACGAGCAACAAGTAACAAAAGTAAATAAAGTGCAGCAAGGTGGCCCAATCCTTTTTCTAGCAAAGGACAAGCCTGGACAAACTCTTATATAGAGAAAAGCGCTCCCGAGGACACATGGGAATATCGTCAAGCTAGTTTTCATCACGATCATATGATTCGCGTTTGGTACTTTGATAATTTGGTATGTGGGTGGACCGGTGCTTGGGTACTATCCTTAATTGGACAAGCATCCCACTTATGATTAACCTCTATTGCAAGCATCCGCAACTAAAACAAAAGTATTAAGGTAAACCTAACCATAGCATGAAACATATGGATCCAAATCAGCCCCTTACGAAGCAACACATAAACTAGGGTTTGAGCTTCTTTCACTCTAGCAACCCATCATCTACTTATTACTTCCCAATGCCTTCCTCTAGGCCAAATAATGGTGAATTTTCATGTAGTCGACGTTCACATAACACCACTAGAGGAGAGACAACATACATCTCATCAAAATATCGAACGAATACTAAATTCACATGACTACTAATAGCAAGACTTCTCCCATGTCCTCAGGAACAAACGTAACTACTCACAAAGCATAATCATGTTCATAATCAGAGGGGTATTAATATGCATATAGGGTCTGAACATATGATCTTCCACCAAATAAACCAACTAGCATCAACTACAAGGAGTAATTAACACTACTAGCAACCTACTAGTACTGAGGGAGTCCTGGATTAGGGGGTCTCCGGACAGCCGGACTATATCCTTTGGCCGGACTGTTAGACTATGAAGATACAAGATTGAAGACTTCGTCTCGTGTCTGGATGGGACTCTACTTGGCGTGGAAGGCAAGCTAGGCAATAGATATGGATATCTCCTACTTTGCAACCGACCTTGTGTAACCCTAACCCTCTGTGTCTATATAAACCGGAGGGTTTTAGTTTGTAGGAGAACATACAATCATACCATAGGCTAGCTTCTAGGGTTTAGCCTCTCTGGTCTCGTGGTAGATCTACTCTTGTACTACCCATATCATCAATATTAATCAAGCAGGACATAGGGTTTTACCTCCATCAAGAGGGCCCGAACCTGGGTAAAACATTGTGTCCCCTGCCTCCTGTTACCATCCGGCCTAGACGCACAGTTCGGGACCCCCTACCCGAGATCCGCCGGTTTTGACACCAACATTGGTGCTTTCATTGAGAGTTCCTCTGTGTCGTCGCTGTTAGGCTTGATGGCTCCTACTATCATCGGTAGCGATGCGGTCCAGGGTGAGACTTTTCTCCCCGGACAGATCTTCCTATTTGGCGGCTTTGCACTGCGGGCTAATTCGCTTGGCCATCTGGAGCAGATTGAAAGCTACTGTAACACCCCAGATGTAACTTTCCCAATTTGTACTCCAACTCTTGCCGTTTCCGGCATTAAGTTATTCTATTTTCTCGGGTTCGGGTTTTTGTCTGCGTGTGTTGTTGTCATTGTCATGCATCTCATATCATGTCATCATGTGCATTGCATTTGCATACATGTTCTTCTCATGCATTCAAGCATTTTCCCCGTTGTCCGTTTTGCATTCCGGCGCTTCGTTCTCCTCCGGTGGTCATTTCTACCTTTCTTTCGTGTGTGGGGATTAAACATTTCCGGATTGGACTGAGACTTGCCAAGCGGCCTTGGTTTACTACCGGTAGACCGCCTGTCAAGTTTCGTGCCATTTGGACTTCGTTTGATACTCCAACGGTTAACAGAGGGACCGAAAAGGCCTCGTGTGTGTTGCAGCCCAACACCCCTCCAATTTGGCCCAAAACCCACCAAAACCTTCTCCATCATCTAGAGCGTTCGATCACAATCGCGTGGCCAAAAACCGCACCTCATTTGGACTGTCCTAGCTCCCTCCACCTCTATTTAAAGGCCCCTCCTCGAAAATCTCGGATCCCCTCCTCGAAACCCTAAAAAAATATCTCCTCCTCCGCCGCCGGACACGTCCGGACGGAGAGGACGTGTCCGCCCACCGCCGCCGACCAATCCGCGCGCGCCACGTGTCCTGGGCAGAGCCCACTTCGCCGCCGACCGCGAGGGCCCGCCAGGCCCGAGGCCGGCCCCGTGGCCCATCCGCCGCGCGCCGCCAGGCCTCCTCGCCACGCATCCGCGCCCCGCCGCCTCTTTGCTCGCCGCCCCCTCAACGCCGACCGCCGCCGCGGCTCACCTCGCCGGCGCCCGCGCCAGGGAGAGGAGCTCCCGGCTCCGGCGACCGCGCCCGGCCGCGCTGACGCCGGCGATGCCCTCCGCCGCCTCCGTCTCCCCAAGACCCGGCCGGTCCTTCCCCGGAGGCCTCCCCGTCTAACTCCGGCGCCGACCCCGGCGGTCCTCGGTTCCTGCGCCCCAGATCTGGATCTGGAAACCCTAGGGGTTGTTTTTTCCCCTAAGTCCCTAAATTTTTTGCTCATGTTCATAGCATCATAACTTTGCATCCGTAACTTCGTTTTGGGCATATAGCATATCAAAATGTTCATCTCAGAGAGTACATAATTTCATCTCATTGCATCATTTTCATTTGAGTTCATCTTGATGCCCTAAATGCTGTTGGAAGAGTGCTACTTGAGATAAGTTGCCAGATCTGCTGCTCCATTTAGATATTTGTCATTTTTGCCATGTTTATTGTGTGCATGATATGCCCATGAGCTCTACATATGTTTTGTTAAGGGTTTTGCCATCCTTCTAGAGGTGTAACCCATGTATTTTTGTGATGTGTGTGGTGACTAGCACGAGCTTGCAAAGTGAGGCACTTGGTAATGCTGATTTCAGGGACTTAGCATTTCCACTAAGTCCTTGAGCTGTTTATCTCATATGGCCATATGTTCATGTTGTTTCCTAGTGATCCGTGCCTCTTTTGAGGATGATCAGTAAGGATGTTTTGTTAATATTGTAGTGCTCTATCCATCCATATCTTTGTTTGCAATTATGGAGCACCCTAGCTTGAGTCAATCGATCTCTACTTTTTCTACTTCGTGAATCTGGGCAGATTGTCTACTTGCTAGCGATTTTGCCGATGATGTTGTAGTTGATCTGTGCATGCTATGCTATTGTTCTTTCCATGTCTAGCTTGCATTTTGTGTATTCTTGATGGGTGTATGCTTAGCTTGTCACGACTTGCTCCGTAGTGAGTGCATCGAGCTCGTAAACATGCCTACTTGATATCTGTTTTTAGCATGCTCCAGTTTTCACTAAGTCTGAGAACTGGTTATGTTTTTGCCATGTTCACATGCTTGCAATTGTATTTTCTGATCCCTTTTGGCTCAAGGTCACTAAGGGACTTTTGTTCAACTTTTTGAGTAGCTCCATTCCATGCTTTACTTTGCCATGTTCAGATCCTGTAGCATGTAGTTTTGTTTCTCCGAAAAGTGTTATCTGATCTGAAATTCCAGACAAGTGTTAATTTCACTAAGTCTGAGATCTGTTTACCATTTGCATTTTTGCCATGCTGGTTTGAACCTGTTAATGGATGAATTGGCCGTAGCTCAGTGCTAGACTTTTGTTAAGCATCTTGAATGCATCCCTGCCATGTATTTTTTTGTCATGTTTGGGTGATGTAGCATGTTCATCTTATTGCACTTAGATGACTACTTGCTGTAAATCGCAGAACGTGGCCATATTTGAATTGCTTACCATTTCCAGACCATAACTCCGATTCCGACGTTCTTTATATCGTTTTCAAGCGATTTCATCTCATCTTTCCAGTGGCACACTTGGATTCCCAAGTTGAGGCCAGGTTCATGCATCCCTTGTCAAATCTTGCATATGCATCCCGCATCGCATCCCGCATAGCATACCATCATTGCATCATATTGTTTGAGCTTTGCACGTGGTTGATTGTGTTCCGTTTGCTTGTTTGTCTTCTTTGGGTAGAGCCGGGAGACGAGATCGCTAACGAGGAGCCCGTTGAGTTTGCTTTCGAGGATCCAGTCAACTCTGACAACTTTGCAAGCAAGATGATCATACCCTCGAAATCACTACTATATTTGCTTTGCTAGATGCTCGCTCTTTTGCTATGCCAATGCTACGATGCCTACCACTTTCTTTCAAGCCTCCCAAATTGCCATGTCAAACCTCTAACCCACCATGTCCTAGCAAACCGTTGATTGGCTATGTTACCGCTTTGCTCAGCCCTACTTATAGCGTTGCTAGTTGCAGGTGAAGATTGGAGGACGTTCCTTGTTGGAACATTTTTTACTTGTTGGGATATCATTATATTATCTTGTTATCTTAATGCATCTATATACTTGGTAAAGGGTGGAAGGCTCGGCCTCTCGCCTAGTGTTTTGTTCCACTCTTGCCGCCCTAGTTTCCGTCATATCGGTGTTATGTTCCCGGATTTTGCGTTCCTTACGCGGTTGGGTTATAATGGGAACCCCTTGATAGTTCGCCTTGATTAAAGCTTTTCCAGCAATGCCCAACCTTGGTTTTACCATTTGCCACCTAGCCTCTTTTTCCCTTGGGTTTCCGGAGCCCGAGGGTCATCTTATTTTAACCCCCCCCCCCCCGGGCCAGTGCTCCTCTGAGTGTTGGTCCACCTGTCAGCTGTCGGTGGCCACCAGGGCAACTCTGGGCTGGCCTACCCGTACCTAGGACAATCTGAGTGTGCCCTGAGAAAGAGATATGTGCAGCTCCTATCGGGATTTGTCGGCACATTCGGGCGGTGTTGCTGGTCTTGTTTTAACCTGTCGAAGTGTCTTGAAGAACCGAGGTACCGAGTCTGATCGGAACGTCTCGGGAGGAGGTCTATTCCTTCGTTGACCGTGAGAGCTTGTCATGGGCTAAGTTGGGACTCCCCTGCAGGGATTTGAACTTTCGAAAGCCGTGCCCGCGGTTATGGGCAGATGGGAATTTGTTAATGTCCGGTTGTAGATAACTTGAACCTTAACTTAATTAAAATGAATCAACTGAGTGTGTTACCGTGATGGCCTCTTCTCGGCGGAGTCCGGGAAGTGGACACGGTGTTGGAGTAATGTTTGCGCAGGTTGCTCTCTAGTTTCTCGCTCGCGCTTTGCCTCCTCTTCTCGCTCTCTTTTGTGAACAGGATAGCCACCATATTTGCTAGTCGCTTGCCGCAGCTCCACACATATTTTACCTTGCCTTACCTATAAGCTTAAATAGTCTTGATCGCGAGGGTGCGAGATTGCTGAGTCCCTGTGGCTCATAGATTACTATTAAACCATATGCAGGGCCTGATGATTCCGCTCCAGGTGACGCGCTCGAGCTCAAATGGGAGTTCGATGAGGACTCTCAACGATACTATGTTTCCTTTCCTGATGATTAGTAGTGGTGCCCAGTTGGGGGTGATCGGGACCGTGTCGCATGTTGGGTTATCTTTTATTTTGGCGCCGTAGTTGGGCCATGAGTGTTTGGATGATGTAATGTTATTTATGTACTTGATTGACGTCGCGAGTGTAAGCCAACTATGTTATCTCCCCTTTTATTATATATATATATATATTACATTGGATGTTGTGATGATTGCCTAACTTGCGACATATGCCTTCAATGCGATTATGCCTCTAAGTCGTGCCTCGACACGTGGGAGATATAGTCGCATCGAGGGTGTTACAAGTTGGTAATCAGAGCCTTCCCCGACCTTAGGAGCCCCATTGCTTGATCGTTTTTAGCAGCCGAGTTGTGTCTAGAAAAATGTTTTGAGTCATTTAGGAATTATATATCGGAGAGTTTAGGAATTCTTTTTACTTCCCAGTCTCCTCATCGCTCTGGTAAGGCATCCTGACGTAGAGTTTTGACTCTTCTCTTCTCAAATTTCACTAAAAAAAAATTTAGGATCACGCGGGTATCTTGGAATCGTTCCGATGGTTTTATGATGAGAACATTGTCTTGGTGCCTCCTGTCAGGGGTTTTGTGGAAGTGTCCCGGGGAGTTGAGCTCTGAGGTGTTGTCGTCATAATTTTATCGTTGCAGTTCTGGAATACCTGAGTTTAGTACGCCGACATCAAAAATCTCTTTTATGCAGTTCGTTGGTGAGATAACCTCGACGCCACCCAGTACTGGGGCGGGAGTTCGAAGGTTGAGGTAGATGGTTTCCAAAGTTTTTCTCAGTTATGTGTTGAAGGATGGATACAACTGGATGTAGGATTTGCTAGATTTGGGTGAGATAGTATGCTTCCCCTGTATCCCCAACACCTGATTGCATAACCGGAAAGGTTTGGGAGTTTCATCGGTGGGAATTCTTGTAGCTCTAGTTCTTCTTCCACGGATATTGGTTTGAGATTGGGATTTCTTACCAAGTATTCGTTCTTGATCCGTACCTTGTTGATTTATTTCTCTACCTAAATTCTAAGTGGCTTCTCAATTTATGGATATGTGACCATTTCAAGAGGAATGCATTCGTTCATTTTGTTCGGATGTGAAGACTATATGTTGCAATTTTCATTCCATTGGATTCAGCTTCAATATTTGTCTATCAATGTGCTAATGGTGGTCAACCTCTTCAGGATGGCTCCTCCAACGCGCACGACTCCGAATCCTGATCCGCCACCACCTCCACCTCCTCCGAAGGCATGGCAAGCTGTGATGGACGCAACCAATGCAAACACACAGTTGATCATGCAAATTCTTCAAGAGCGTAATCAAGGCAACCAAGGGAACCAAGGCAACAATCAGAATCACTTTGCTACACTCAACCAGTTCCTTGCTAATGGGCAAAGACTTTCAGCAATTGTTTTGAGGCAACCGATGCTGATGATTGGCTTGTGGATCTGTGCAAGCATTTCGAGTGCAGTAATGTCAGGCCTGAGGACTTTGTCAAGTTTGCTTCCTTCCAGCTCAAAGATCAAGCTACAGAATGGTTCCAGCAGTACAAGGATTCCAGAGGTGGATGTGTTATCACTTGGGATGAATTCCGTCAAGATTTCAGAGCTCACCATATCCCTCAGAGCGTGGTTGAAAGCAAGCATGAGGAATTCCGCAACCTGAAGTGAGGCTCTTTGTCTGTCTATGACTACAACAAGTTGTTTCAGAAGCTCTCCTGCTTTGCTAAGCAGGACGTCCCTGATGAGAAGAGCATGATATACCAGTTCAGGGGTGGTCTCAGAGAAGAAATTCAGCTAGCTCTTGTTCTCTTTGAGCCCTTGAGGTACGATGAGTTCTACAACATGGCATTGAAGCAAGAGGCTGCTCAACTGAGGTGTGATGCTTCCAAGAAGTGAGTCAGAGATGTTACTCCTTCTTCCTCTACTCAAGTGGCCAAGCAGCAGAAGTATTGGCTTCCTCCTCCTCCGTTCCGTCAGCCGTATCAGCAGAAGAGCAAAGGTGGCAGTGGATCTTCCCACCCACCCAACCCTGGCTTTCAGAACAAGACTTCGTCTCAACCTCCAAGATCAAGTGCTCCATACCATCATCCGCTTTCAGAGGTCACGTGCAACAAGTGCCAACAGAAGGTTCACTATGCCAACAAGTGTTTCAACCAGAGGCGTCTTACTCCTCCTCCTCCTGTCAGATCGGCAAGTACAGTTGTGGTCAAGCATAACCCCAAGCACGCCAAGGTCAACTTGATGAATGCAGCTCAGGCAGAGGATTCATCAGATCTCATCATGGGTAACCTTCCTGTTAATGATATTCCAGCTAAAGTTCTTTTTGACACTGGTGCATCACATTGTTTCATCTCGAGACCGTTTACATCTAGGCATGAATTGGTTTCGCAAGTTTTGCCTAGTCCATTAGCAGTCGTCTCTCCCGGTAAGCGCACGCATGCTAACTCCATCGTTCCGGATGTTACTATCACCTTGGGAGACTACAAGTTTCTGGCTTCTCCAACGGTTCTTGGTGACTCAGATATTGATCTTATTCTCGGAATGGATTGGCTTTCTAAGCACAAGGCTCAGCTTGATTGTGCAGCCAGGCAGATTCAATTGACTCATTCGTCTGAGGATGTAATTGTCTTTGCCGCTCGTGATGATACTATCCGTCTATTTTCTCTCAATGAGAAGGGTGAACTCGATGCCATCTTGCAAATTCCAGTCGTTTGCGAAAATCAAGACGTCTTTCCAGAAGAGCTTCCAGGAATGCCTCCACACCGGCCAGTTGAATTCGTTATTGATCTTGAGCCTGGCACGGAACCAGTGTGCAAGCATCCTTACAAGCTCGGACCGGAAGAGTTGAAGGAGCTGAAGAAGCAACTTGATATTCAAGAAAGAATGGGTCTCATCCGGCCTAGTTCTTCTACATGGGGTTGTGGTGTTCTTTTTGTGAAGAAGAAGGATGGAACGGACCGACTTTGTGTTGATTACCGTCCATTGAACAAGAAGACCATCAAGAACAAATACCCACTTCCCAACATCAACGAGCTGTTCGAACAACTCAAAGGTGCCCAAGTATTCTCCAAGTGATCTCCGTATGGGTTATCATCAGATTCGAATCCGGGAGCAAGATATTCCCAAGACGGCTTTCAGGACAAGCTATGGTTCATATGAATACACTGTCATGTCTTTTGGCCTTGTCAACGCTCCTCCGATGTTCTCTCGCATGATGAACTTCATCTTCAATGCCCACACCAATGACTTCGTTTTGGTCTATCTCGACGACATTCTGGTTTTCTCGAAGAACAAGGAAGATCATGCCAAGCACTTGCGTTTGGTGCTCGATAAGCTCAGAGAACACCAGTTCTACGCCAAGTTCTCCAAGTGTGAATTTTGGCTCGATGAGGTTCTCTATCTTGGTCATATCATCTCTGCCAAGGGCATTGCGGTGAATCCTGAGAAGGTGTCTGCAATTGTGAATTGGGAACCTCCTCAGAACGTGAAGCAACTCCGTAGCTTCCTCGGTCTCGCAAGCTACTGTCGAAGATTCGTTAAAAACTTTTCTAATATTGTGACGCCTCTCTGTAATCTTCTCTAGAAGCACGTCAAGTACGTTTGGTCTCTGGAGTGTGACATTGCTTTCAACACTTTGAAAGAGAAATTGATCAGTGCTCCAGTTCTGACTCCGCCTGATGAATCCAAGCCGTACGAGGTCTTTTGTGATGCCTCTCTCCAAGGTCTTGGCGCAGTGTTGATGCAAGAGAAGAAAGTTGTTGCTTATACCTCTCGCCAGTTGAAGCCCAATGAGAAGAACTACCCCACTCATGATCTCGAGTTGGCGGCAGTTGTGCATGCTCTTTTGACTTGGAGACATCTCTTATTGGGAAGAAAAGTGGACATCTTCACTGACCACAAGAGTCTCAAGTACATCTTCACTCAGCCTAATCTCAACCTCAGGCAAACTCGATGGGTCAAAATGATTCAAGAGTATAATCTGAGTATCGAGTATACTCCAGGCAAGGCCAATGTGATTGCTGACGCATTGAGCAGAAAGGCTTATTGCAACAGTCTTATTCTCAAACCTTATCAACCCGAGCTTTGTGAAGCTTTCCGCAAACTTAATCTGCAAGTTGTTCCTCAAGGTTTCCTCGCCAACCTTCAAGTCTCTCCTACCTTGGAAGACCAGATTCGCCAAGCCCAGCTTCTTGATGCTATGGTGAAAAAGGTGAAGATTGGGATTGCCAAGAGTCAACCCAAGTACAAGTGCTACCGCCTTGACGACAAGGACACTCTCTTCTTCGAGGATCGTATTGTTGTACCCAAAGGTGACCTCCGTAAAGTGATCATGAACGAGGCTCACAATTCTCTCCTTTCCATCCACCCTGGGAGTACGAAGATGTATCAGGACCTCTAGCAGGCTTATTGGTGGACTCGAATGAAGCGCGAGATTGCTCCATTCATGAATGAATGTGATATCTGCAGAAGAGTGAAGGCAGAACACCAGAGGCCAGCTGGTCTCCTCCAACCTCTTGCCATTCCAGAATGGAAGTTTGACCACACTGAAATGGACTTCGTGACTGGGTTTCCAAAGTCCAAGCGTGGCAATGATGCTATATTCGTTGTCATCGACAAACTCACCAAAGTGGATCACTTTCTGCCTATCAAAGAGTCAATCACTGCAGCTCAATTGGCGGAACTCTATACCTCTCGAATTGTGTCTCTACACGGTATTCCACAAGTGATCTCTTCAGACCGTGGCAGCATCTTTACCTCCAAGTTTTGCGATTCTTTTCAGAAGGCCATGGGCAACAACATCCGCTTCAGCACAGCTTTCCATCCTCAAACTAGCGGTCAAGTCGAGCGTGTCAACCAGATTCTTGAAGATATGCTCAGGGCTTGTGTGATTTCCTTCGGCATGAAGTGGGAGGATTGTCTTCCTTATGCTGAATTCTCCTACAACAACAGTTTTCAAGCAAGTTCGGGCAAGGCCCCATTTGAAATTCTGTATGGCAGGAAGTGCCGTACCCCTCTCAACTGGTCCGAAACCGGTGAACGTCAGCTTTTGGGTAATGACTTAATCACAGAGGCAGAGGAAATGTGCAAAGTCATTCGAGATAACCTCAAAGCAGCCCAATCCCGCTAGAAGAGCTACTATGACAGTAAGCACCGTGATTTGGCTTTCGAGATCGGAGATCATGTTTACCTCCGCGTCTCTCCTATGAAAGGTACTCGTCGCTTTGGTATCAAAGGGAAGCTTGCCCCTAGATATGTGGGACCTTTCAAGATTTTCAGCAAGAGAGGCGATCTCGCCTATCAACTCGAGCTTCCTTCAAACTTTGCAAATGTTCATGACGTGTTCCATGTCTCTCAGCTTCGAAAGTGCTTCAAGACTCCTGACCGCACTGTCAACTTCGAGGACATTGAGCTCCAAGAAGATCTCTCCTATCGTGATCACCCCGTTGCTATTCTCGAGGAGACTGAACGCAAGAATCGCAACAAGTCAATCAAATTCCTCAAAGTCAAGTGGTCACACCATTCCGACCGTGAAGCTACCTGGGAACGCGAGGATCACCTCCGTTTTGAGTACCCGACGTTCTTTCAGTCCTAGATATCGGGATGAGATCCTTTCGTAGTGGTGGAGTGTTGTAACACCCCGAATGTAACTTTCCTAATTTGTACTCCAACTCTTGCCGTTTCCGGCATTAAGTTATTTTATTTTCTCGGGTTCGGGTTTTTCTCTCTGTGTGTTGTTGTCGTTGTCATGCATCTCATATCATGTCATCATGTGCATTGCATTTGCATACGTGTTCATCTCATGCATTCGAGCATTTTCCCCGTTGTCCGTTTTGCATTCCGGCGCTTCGTTCTCCTTCGGTGGTCATTTCTACCTTTCTTTCGTGTGTGGGGATTAAACATTTCCGGATTGGACCGAGACTTGCCAAGCGGCCTTGGTTTACTACCGGTAGACCGCCTGTCAAGTTTCGTGCCATTTGGACTTCGTTTGGTACTCCAATGGTTAACCGAGGGACCGAAAAGGCCTCATGTGTGTTGCAGCCCAACACCCCTCCAATTTGGCCCAAAACCCACCAAAACCTTCTCCATCATCTAGAGCGTTCGATCACGATCGTGTGGCCGAAAATCGCACCTCATTTGGACTCTCCTAGCTCCCTCCACCTCTATTTAAAGGCCCCTCCTCGAAAATCTCGGATCCCCTCCGTGAAACCCTAAAAAAAATATCTCCTCCGCCGCAAACGGACACGTGCGGACGGAGCGGACGTGTCCGCCCACCGCCGCCAACCAATCCGCGCGCGCCACGTGTCCTGGGCGGAGCCCACTTCGCCGCCGACCGCGAGCGCCCGCCAGGCCCGAGGCCGGCCCCCGCGGCCCATCCGCCGCGCGCCGCCAGGCCTCCTCGCCGCGCATCCACGCCCCGCCGCCTCTTTGCTCGCCGCCACCCTCAACGCCGACCGCCGCCGCGGCTCACCTCGCCGGCGCCCGCACCAGGGAGCGGAGCTCCCGGCTCCGGCGACCGCGCCCGGTCGCGCTGACGCCGGCGACGCCCTCCGCCGCCTCCGCCTCCCCAAGACCCGGTCGGTCCTTCCCCGGCGGCCTCCCCGTCTAACTCCGGTGGCCTCCCCGTCTAACTCCGGCACCGACCCCGGCGGTCCTCGGTTCCCGCACCCCAGATCTGGATCTGGAAACCCTAGGGGTTGTTTTTTCCCCGAAGTCCCTAAATTTTTTGCTCATGTTCATAGCATCGTAACTTTGCATCCGTAACTTCGTTTTGGGCATATAGCGTATCAAAATGTTCATCTCAAAGAGTACATCATTTCATCTCATTGCATCATTTTCATTTGAGTTCATCTTGATGCCCGAAATGCTGTTGGAAGAGTGCTACTTGAGATAAGTTGCCAGATCTGCCGCTCCATTTAGATATTTGTCATTTTTGCCATGTTTATTGTGTGCATGATATGCCCATGAGCTCTACATATGTTTTGTTAAGGGTTTTGCCATCTTTCCAGAGGTGCAACCCATGTATTTTTGTGATGTGTGTGGTGACTAGCACGAGCTTGCAAAGTGAGGCACTTGGTAATGCTGATTTCAGGGACTTAGCATTTCCACAAAGTCCTTGAGCTGTTTATCTCATATGGCCATATGTTCATGTTGTTTCCTAGTGATCCGTGCCTCTTTTGAGGATGATCAGTAAGGATGTTTTGTTAATATTGTAGTGCTCTATCCATCCATGTCTTTGTTTGCAATTATGGAGCACCCTAGCTTGAGTCAATCGAGCTCTACTTTTGCTACTTCGTGAATCTAGGCAGATTGTCTACTTTTTAGCGATTTTGCCGATGATGTTGTAGTTGATCCGTGCATGCTATGCTATTGTTCTTTCCATGTCTAGCTTGCATTTTGTGTTTTCTTGATGGTTGTATGCTTAGCTTGTCACGACTTGCTCCGTAGTGAGTGCATCGAGCTCGTAAACATGCCTACTTGATATCTGTTTTCAGCATGCTCCAGTTTTCACTAAGTCTGAGAACTGGTTATGTTTTTGCCATGTTCACATGCTTGCAATTGTATTTTCTGATCCCTTTTGGCTCAAGGTCACTAAGGGACTTTTGTTAAGCTCTTTGAGTATCTCCATGCCATGCTTTACAATGGGAATACATGTCATTCAAACATAATATTCTTCGAGCACTGGGACTATCAAACGAGCACCCTCAAGAACCTCTTCAAAATAGTGCTCGGCAGCTACTCGGCCCATGGTCGAACCTTGCGCCGCAACAGTGGTAGCATCCATCTTTTCCCAGTATGCCTTGACACGGGCAAAGGCCATCCGTGAGCCTTCTATGCACGCCGACCTCTTCATCGCGTTGATGCGCGGCACCGCGCCAAGGAACTGCTGCACTAAGCTGAAATAGCTGTTCGGCTTTGGCTTCTCCGGCCACAACTGATATACAATAGACCTCATGGCGAGTCCGGACAACCTATTAAGTTCGGCCCATTCGGCTAGCTGATCAGTCAAGGTAAGCGGACGCTCTGGAACGTTGAATTGCAACCAGAATAGCTTGTCCACTTCACGACCTGATTGATCTTGGAAGTATTCGACCGCATCGACAGCGCTCGCCGCCAAGTCCATATATGCGTCTGCCGAACTCCACAGCCGATCCAGAGGGGCATACTGTGGATCTCCGAACTTCCTCCGCAGCAGAAAGGGCTTCCCAGCCGCAATATCCCCGGCTTCGTGCAACTCCTCCTTCTTCACCCTCATAGCAGAGCGACTGTCTTTGGTCGCCATAGTGGCCTTCTCTAGGTCCGCTGCCTTCACTCGGTTCTCCTCTTCAAGGAACTGGCAATGGTCGGCAGTGCCTTTTAATTCTACGGCCATCTTGGCCATCTTTTCTTTGCTTTCGCAATGGGCGGCCTTCTCGGCTCTTAACTCCTCGGCCGCCTTCAAAGCAGCTGCAATACTAACCCTCGCTTGTTCCTTGGCTCGGGCGAGCTCCGCACGAAGGGTCTCCACGGTGGCAGCTCCGTCTGCAGTCACGACATATTAAAGATACTGGCATCATGCTGCTCTTATTGTGTGACATTCACCAGAAAACATTACTTACCCTGTGATTCGTCAAGCCGCTTGTTAACAAGCTCGATGTCGGCGTCTGCCGCATCCAGTTGCCGTTTTAATTCGGCAAACTCACTAGTCCGGCTAGCCACCGGAGCTTCCACCACCTGCACATAAAGGCAGTCTGGTTATTGCCTGGGACTATGATCCTCTGCTCGCCGCCGTTCTCGACGACAACCAGAGTCTCAGGGGCTACTATCTACACAGGGCACACCTAACATGTGCGGTACTATCACATATTATATCACGTACCTCAAAGCCTGTCAGTAGACTCATAAAGGCTTCATGTAATCCGCTTTCGGCGGTCGAAATTCTCTCCATCACCGTACCCATCAGCGTACGGTGTTCTTCTGAGATGGCCGCTCGCCCCACCAGCTCCCTCAGAACGTCCGACCGCATACCAGACGGTGCCGGACTCTTTTGTTTGCTCTCTTCGAGAGCCGGACGCTGGGGACTTCGGGGGTCTATGGGATTATCTTATGGCCTCACCGGATCCGGAGACGCCCTCCGTGATGACACTTCGGGGTTGCCCGCTTCTTGAGCGGAGGAGTCCGGGGGAGGCGTTTCGCTCTCCATCATCTCCGGAAGAAGATCCCCCGAAGACGAGCTCAGCTGAGAGGGGCTCAGACCCGAACTGCAAGATATATGCGGCGGTTATTTTCTCAGAGGAAAGATGGTATACCTTCACTATTAAAGCATTTTTTGGATCACTTACGACTCGTTGGAGGGCTCATCCCCCCGCGGACTTTGTGCGGCAAGAGCACCCCCCGAGGCAGGACCCTCAGTTGGATACTTCTTCTCTCGTTTGGAGGCCTCGGCTTCCGGATCCTCGGAAGCAGTCCTCTTCCTCCCCCGGTTATCCTCCTTTATGGAGGCGCTCATTCCCTCGATTGGAACTGGCAGCGATGGGGGCCCGCTTCCACACATATTATTCCCCCCTGTATCTTCCTTCAAGGGCTTCGGGCAAGGTGCGAGCTCGAGCATCTTTTCCAAAACCGGATTTTCCAAACCCTCAGGGAGGGGGGCCGAACACCGAATCATCTTCTCCTTTGTTAGCCAGTCCTGGTCAAAGAGCGATCTCTCAGAAATAACTTCATGAATAAAAGACGGTGTGTTCGGCTAGAGGATTTCTTACTTGTTCGGCGGCGTGGTTACTGCTCAGGCCCACGTCCTCGGTAGTATCCGGACACTCTATTTGAGGTCCGAAGAATGACTTGTACATCTCCTCGTGCATTAGGCCGAGGAAACTTTGAATGGCACACGGTCCTTCTGGGTTGAACTCCCACAAACGAAGGGGCCGGCGTTTGCAAGGCTGGACTCGACGAACCAGCATAACTTGCATTACCACAACCAAATTAAAATCTCCCTCGAAGAGATCTTGAATGCGGCTTTGCAGTATAGGCACGTCCTTGGCTGGACTCCAGCTCAGACCTCTTCTAATCCATGACATCAGTTGTGGTGGGGGGCCCGAGCGGAAAGCGGGGGCAGCCGCCCACTTGGCACTTCTGGGAACCGTGACGTAAAACCACTCCCGTTGCCATAATTCGGACACCTCTGGAAAGGAACCTTTCGGGCACGGAGCTCCTGCCATCTTGCCTATTGACGCGCCTCCGCACGCTGCATGTTGCCCCTCGATCATCTTCGGCTTCACTTCAAAGGTCTTGAGCTACAGGCCGAAGTGAGGGGTAATGCGGAGGAAGGCCTCAACACATGACAATAAATGTCGAGATGTGGAGAAAGGAGTCCGGAGCTAGATCGTGGAAATCTAGCCCGTAATAGAACATCAAACCCCTGACGAAGGGATCCAGAGTGAGGCCTAGGCCTCGAAGGAAGTGGGAGACGAACACAACGTTCTCGTCGGGTTCGGGAGTGGGAACAACCTGCCCTCGAGTAGGCAGCCGATGCAAAACCTCGGCGGTCAGGTATCTGGCCTCCCTCAACTTCTTGATATCCTCTTCCATGACGGAGGAGGGCGTCCACCGGCCTTGAAGGCTGGATCCGGACATGATTGAAGATCCGGAGCACTTGACCTGGGCTTTGGGTGTTAGAACTCGGGGCGAGGGAGGGGTTCGATTGAGCACAAGAGGGAAAAAGCGAAAACCTTGTCCCTTTATAAAGAGGGTGAATATCAAGCATCCTCTCCGTAGCCGTTTCGGACTTACCTATAATCTAGGAGTCCTAGACACGGTTGGGTTACTCATGACCGTATTAATAAGAATCCCATAATTGGGGGAACGCGATCTCTGCTTTGACAAGACGTGTCAAGAAACCGCCTCACGTTATGTGTGGAGCTGGTTGAAGAAAAACGGTTCGAATAATCACTAGGCCATGACATAACGTCGTGCTGCCAAAACAAGTCAGCAAATTAGATTTGCGAAAATATTATTCTCTCTACGGTGGTATGTGGAACTTATTTTGCAGAGTTGGACACTATCCTTGTATTCAAATTCTTCCGTGGTGTATTCGGAGGAGGAACCCGCCTTGCAATGCCGAAGACAACACTGCGCGCCGGACTCATCGTCATTGAAGCCTGGTTCAGGGGCTACTGAGGGAGTCCTGGATTAGGGGTCTCCAGACAGCCAGACTATATCCTTTGGCCGGACTGTTAGACTATGAAGATACAAGATTGAAGACTTCGTCTCGTGTCCGGATGGGACTCTACTTGGCGTGGAAGGCAAGCTAGGCAATAGATATGGATATCTCCTCCTTTGTAACCGACCTTGTGTAACCCTAAACCACTCCGGTGTCTATATAAACCGGAGGGTTTTAGTCCGTAGGAGAACATACAATCATACAATAGGCTAGCTTCTAGGGTTTAGCCTCTCTGATCTCGTGGTAGATCTACTCTTGTACTACCCATATCATCAATATTAATCAAGCAGGACGTAGGGTTTTACCTCCATCAAGAGGGCCTGAACCTGGGTAAAACATTGTGTCCCCTGCCTCCTCTTACCATCCGGCCTAGACGCATAGTTCGGGACCCCCTACCCGAGATCCGCCGGTTTTGACACCGACAAGTATCAGTCCCGGACTTGGAGACAAGAATTGGATACAAGAGATGAACTAGGGTTTTGAGAGGAGATGGTGCTGGTGAAGATGTTGATGGATATTGCCCTCTCCCGATGAGAGGAGCGTTGGTGATGACGATGGCGATGATTTCCCCCTCCCGGAGGGAAGTTGCCCCGTCAGAACAGCTCCGCCAGAGCCCTAGATTGGTTCCGCCTCGTGGCGGCGGAGTTTCGTACGAGAAGATGGCTTATGATTTTTTTTCTCATTGAAAGACTACATATAGCAGAAGATGGTCATCGGAGGGCCACCAGGGGGCCCACAAGGTAGGGGGGCATGCCCAGGGGGGTAGGGCACGCCCCCATCCTCATGGGCAGGGTGTGGCCCCCCTAGTGAACTTGTTGCGCTCAGTATTTTTTATATATTCTGAAAACGTCTTCCGTGAAGTTTCAGGACTTTTGGAGCTGTGCAGAATAGGTCTCTAATATTTGCTCCTTTTCCAGCCTAGAATTCCAGCTGCCGGCATTCTCCCTCTTTATATAAACCTTGTAAAATAAGAGAGAATAGGCATAAGTATTGTGACATAATGTGTAATAACAGCCCATAATGCAATAAATATTGATATAAAAGCATGATGCAAAATGGACATATCAGTTGCTTCAATGTCAAGTGTTTATTCCATACATTTTCTAAGAGGTGTTCTCATATTTCTATGTGGATGCTAATCCGTCATGATCATCGAGATTGTCATGTCAATCCTTTTCAACCGGCGTGTTTTTCTTCAAGTGGATCCGATCATTTCAACATTCGCAAGATCAACTCTAAGTATTCTCAACGGTGTTTATTTCATTCGTCCCAAGTTGTATTTGTTTTTCCCACCCTCCCACCCCTTTTCTTCAAGGACTCGGATTTCTTAATCATGTATCCATCTTATTCATGTGAAGTCTCTTATTTCTTTCCTTTCAATGTTCTTATCCAGTGATTCTCAGGAAGATACTAACGGAGTTTCAAGTTATCATTCTTCGTTGTCTTATCTTCTCCGGTGGATTCAATGCAATATTTCGGTGTTGACCATATCCTTTTTCTCGTTTCAAATGCTTTCCCATGCCGTTGCACCTTTTAATCATTCCCCGCTTGCTATTCAATTGTTCCAGAGTGCTGAAGATATCTTAGGAGATTCACGTTTCCATTGCTAATTCGCTTAAGCTATTTTGAGGTTGTTATCTCATTCAAGCCATTTAATTCAACCGGCGCAATCTCCCTTTCAAGCAACCATTCAACGGTGTTTCTTTTGAGTGGGCCCTAACCCACATGTCATTTTCCAGGATCTTACCTGACTCTTCTAATTTTACCGGAGCTATTCTCATTCTTTCAAAGTTTGACGTAAGAATGAATTATCATCAGTCAGTTGGTTTCTCCAAGATCTTATAACTCTTTTCATTGTTGGCTCAACCTCTTCGCTTTTCATTCTCCTAGAGTATCTCAAAAATTCACGGTGGTGTTTCTCATCGTCATTCTCAACATTTGAAGACTGAAGAAGAGTTTTTCCTCCAAATCTTATCCATTCTCTAAAAGATTCGTAGTTCAAGCTTGATGCCATCCTCTCATAATTGTTTTCTATTGCGAGAATGCTCTTCACCCATCCAGAGCAATTCAAGAGTCTTTTCAGTTTGTTTCTCCGAAGGCCATCATTTCGGGCTTATTCATTCTCAGCTTTCAGCTCTCATTCTTCAAATCTTACCGGTGCATCATTCAAGTATACTCTAGTCAGCTCATGATCTCTTTGTTCTCATGTATCTAAATTCTCTCAAGTATCTTCTTTAACTTTCTAATTCTTACGGTGGTTCGTTCAAGAGTTCTCATTCTTGGTTATTATATCAATTTATTCGTTGTTTCAATCCTACCGGTGGTTCGTTGAAGACCTTCCTAAGTTTGCGCTATATCTGTCTTAATCCTTTTTATGAGAATAATTAGTATGCCAAATCCATTGCTTGTCATCAATCTAAATTGATGAAGGATATGCATAACATAATTCTTATTCTTGCTTCATCCAAGTGATTGATTCATTCTTCCAGAGTTTGTTCATGATGAGTAAACTCTCGGTTCAAGTGCTTCATACTTTTCCCGAAGTTCCAAGATCTCTCACCTATATCACCACGAACATTCATCTAATCATTGCAAGGCTTCAATCTTATTCTTTTCATCCTTCACTTCTTTGTGATCATTCCTTTGATTACCGGAGTTCTTCACGGAGGCTACTTGATGGTTCATCAAGGATTTAATTCGTTCCTGAAGTGTTCATCGAGATTCTTTTTGAGGAGTTCAAACATTCTTCATCTTGCATTTCTAAGTGCAGTTCAATCCCTTTTCCCTTATCTTTTGTGGTGGTGTTATGTCATTTTGACAGTTTCCTTCATGTTTCATGATCGACAAGTTTTTTGAAATGACATATCCTAAATCCACCATTTTCAGTTCAATCAAGACATCTTTTCAACCCATCACTCTCTTCCTTGGAGTTATCTTGGGTTATGTTTCACCTAAAGCTTTCCATAATGATTTTTGCTATTTATGGTGCTTATAAATGACCCAAGTTCTTCATTTATCCTCCCAGTGAAATAAGCTTCTCGTCTTCTTGTTGATATCAATCCAATCTTTTGTTTTCCGTAGTGGCAGAATTTCGCCTCAATTTTGAGAAGTTTTCCATAAGCCCACTACAAGCATATTCTTTTCATTCTTGATTTTCCAACAACCCCGTGCAATCCTTCTTTGCAAAGATGCTTTTTCAAGCTCATTTGAGGTAGAAGATGTGGTTTTCTCCTCCGTTCTTTTGATTCCATTCTTACATTCATTCCGGAGGCATTGTATTGTTTCTATATTCACCCATCATCTTGTTTTGTCAAAGATCATGTTCTTTTCCTTGCTTATCCGTTTAGCAGGAATGTTGTGTCCTCTGCTCAAGTTCTTTTCATCTTATCAAGTTTTGTCTCCCTTCTCAACCGGAGTGCTGTCTGAAAATCATTCTTACCCCTTGTGCCATTCTTTCAATAGTTCCGGAGGCAGTGTGTTGTTGATTTCGTCAAGTGTCCTCTCTTCTTGCCAGAATCATGTTCAATTCCTTCCATTTTCAGTCAGAGTGTTGCTCAAATTATATCAATCTTATTCCTTCGATATCTTGTTTTAACCAGAGTGGTTACTTGTCCTTGTCGCTGGAGCCCTTCATTCATGTCTTTCAACCCTACAAGGTTCTCGTAATGTTCCTCGTTCCTCTTTTCTAACGGATTGTTTTCAACTTTGTTCATCATCGTTGTTTTTCTTTCTTTCAATTTTTTCAACCTCTCAAGGTTCGTGGTTTCACTACTTTGTCCAAGAAGCAACTTAGTTTTACCTCTTCTCTTCCTATTTCATTTTCTCTCCGGTGCCATCCTAGATCTCGGTTCGAGATCCTCTCGTAGTGGTGGAGTGTTGTGACACCCCAAGACCGATGCTCCAGACGGCTTCCATGTTTTTCGTTGTTGTCATGTGTTTCGTTTGTTTGTTGCTTTGCATCATAGCATCATTTGCATCGCATCATGCCATCTTTTTCTCAAAGCTAACTAAAACTCAACTAAATAAATTGCATGGATCTTCGGTCCATTTAAACTGAGGGAATTCACATGGTGATTCTCTTTACAACATATCCTCCCAATATTAGGGAGGTATAATAAATATTCCATTCTTTTGGAATTAACCATAACACACTTGCAAATATTCCCCATGTCTTTTCTGCTTCAAGTTTGCTCCTCAAACTTAGCCCATAATTTCTTTCATCACTTTCCTGGTCTCCACAAAAATTCCGAACATTTTTGGACTCTCCAAAAATGTTTTCCTAATTCAAACTTATTTGAATCACGTTCAAATATGTTCGAATGCAATCCTTCCAAGCGGTGCCAAATGCATTTTCTCGGAACGAACTCATTTTTATGAGTCCGAGAAATTTGACTGCATGCCCAAATTCTTTCTCTAACCCCCCCCCCCCCCCGTTTTCCTTTTTCTCCTCTCTATGCTTTCTGTTAAAGGGAATTGAGAGAGAGAGAGAGAGCAGAGCCCAGCAGGCCACGAGGCCCAGCAGAAGTCGACCCACCTAATCCCTAGGCCATCTACGCCTAGGTGCCTCCCTCTCCACTGGGTCGGCCTCCAAGGCCGACTCCCTTATAACCCTAGCCGCAAGAGAGGCCTCCGCTCGATCCAATCTCCTCTCGTTCCCTCACCGCCGCTAGCAGCGCCGCACGCACACACGCATCGCTCCTTCACCCGATCCCCATCTCTCCCTCCTCCCGCTCTTTTCCTCATGGCGATCCCCGTGGCCAGGACCGAACCCCTCATGTGGTGCCCTGCTCCTGTGCTCGTTGGGGCACCAGCAGCCAGCCCCAGCAAGCCCTGTGGCCTCCCATCGCTCCAGCCCCGCTGTTGACCAAAGCCACCGGAGCGTCGCCCGCCTTGCCCTCGCGTCTCCGGCCTCCTCGTCGTCCCGCCATGGACGCCGAGCTCATAGCTCCATCCGCGCAGCCACCGTGCCCTGCTGTTGCCGGAGCTCCATCCCGCCGCCTTGCCGTCTCCGTTCTCGCCGCCGGCCCCGCTTCACCTCGCTCCGCCTACTGCCCTGCCGGCCAGCCCCTGCTCCTGCTCGACCCTGCCGTCTGTCGCGCCACGGGCAAGCAGTTCCTCGGAACAGAGCTCCTCCTTCACCACCTCGTCGTCCTCTGTAGCCGGCGCGCCATGCCCCGATGACCAGCAGGTCCACAGCGCCGCCCCTCCCAGCCATCTCGCTGGCAAGCCCTCTGCGGCCTCCTCCATCTCCCTCCGTCAGCTCCCCTACCGGGCTCCTCTGCACGTATGCCTGCAGCCCTGCACCACGCCCTTTACCGCCATGGGCATTGACCACCGCTGCTTCGTCATCCTCTCGCAAGCCGTCATGGCAGGCAGGAACCCTGGATCCTCTTGCAGTCGATGTGCCCAGCTTTGGCCTCCTGTTCACGTTGACAAGGAGACCGCAAGAGACCTCTCTGTCGCCTATTTACATTGTTGGTCAACATATTGATGCACGCCAAGTACTAGGTCAAGGAGGACCGCCAAGTTCGTCTTTCGATGTCTACGAAATCGTCAAGTACCACGACGTCAAGTACCCTATGGATGCGCCGAGTGCCACGACGCCGCATAAATTTCTTCTTGAACATGTACGACTACGTGGATTCGTCAAGACCCTCGTGTACGACTACACCCGAGGATGAGTCTAGTACCTCTACCGATGACCCGAACACTATGACTACGTGTACCGCTACCGTCGCAAGAATCGAGACCGGCAAGTCCAAAGACGCAAGTACTACTCCGAACCATGTACGACTACCATCGCCGAAGACCCATGTAACGCAAGCGCCAAGTTCAACTACCGTCGCGTGAACCACTACTTCCCACAACGCCCCGAGAACGTCTACTTCCTCTACTTTGCACCGAACCCAAACCATCCCGTTTTGCACGCTTCGAAGGTATAACCCCGAGACGACGCCGTGGACCGAATGCATGTGTTGTATGAGATGCATGTTTGGGTGTTGTATCCTCCCGTTAATGTTAGTTGTTTCCCCCGCTTGGCATCGTCGTCGACCCGTGGAAACCCGGTTACCCGGAGCACCCCACCTTTTTCATCGCATGACACACTCCCGTCACTTCTTCTTTTGCACCGGCATCTCAATCGAGTTACCGGAACCGACATGTTGCTGTGGCATCATTTTCGGATTCGTTGCCGTGGCACCCCTTTTGTTTTCGCCACGATGACAAATGCTTCATAATATGCTCGTTATCATCTTCATGTCAACTTTTTCATAAATATTGCATAACACTTGAACATGTCATCCGCATCATGATAATAACATTTAAAATGTTTAAATTGTTGCTTGCTTTAATATTGCTATTTTACATATGGGGATTTACCGGAATTGTTGTTGTTTCCGGCCTCATTTAAAATACCTAACTATGTATTTTACTCATGTTTCACCTCTTGCCATGTTAACAACATGTAATATTGTTGAGTACATAACTGGGAGTGAACTAAATAAACGAATGTGGTGCTTCGTCAATATGCAACTCGTTGCATATTGAGCTCCACTTAATTTGTAGAATTGTTTGTTGCATATTGCCATGCCATGCCTCTTTAAACCGGACATGCATCATACTTGGTTGTGCATCATGCCATGTTTATGTGATGGTTGTTTATTATGCTGCTTGTTTCATTCCAGGTTGCTTCTCACGTTAGCTTTGGTTTTGTTCTGGAGTTGTGAGGATCCGTTCAACTACGTCCGTTCATCTACTTCTTGGACTCGTTCTTCTTCCTTGCGGGATCTCGGGCAAGATGACCATACCCTTGAAATCACTTCTATCTTTGCTTGCTAGTTGCTCGTTCTATTGCTATGCTGCGATACCTACCACTTACTATAACATGCCTCCCATATTGCCTTGTCAAGCCTCTAACACACCTTTCCTAGCAAACCATTGTTTGGCTATGTTACCGCTTTGCTTAGCCCCTGTTATAGCATTGTTAGTTGCAGGTGAGGATGTAGTTTGTACCTTGTTGGAACTTGGATATTGTTGGGATATCATTATTATCTCTTATTTACTTGAATGCACCTATATACTTGGTAAAGGGTGGAAGGCTCGGCATTATGTCTGGTGTTTTGTTCCACTCTTGCCGCCCTAGTTTCCATCATACCGGTGTTATGTTCCTTGATTTTGCGTTCCTTACGCGGTTGGGTGTTATGGGAACCCCTTGACAGTTCACTTTGAATAAAACTCCTCCAGCAAGGCCCAATCTTTGTTTTACCATTTGCCACCTAAGCCTTTTTCCCTTGGGTTCTGCAGACTCAAGGGTCATCTTTATTTTAAACCCCCGGGCCAGTGCTCCTCCGAGTGTTGGTCCAAACTGGGCGATGTCCGGCGCCCCCTGGGCGACCAGGGTCTATGCCAACCCGACGTCTTGCCCATCCGGTGTGCCCTGAGAATGAGATACGTACGACTCCTATCGGGATTTGTCGGCACATCAGGTGGCTTTGCTGGTCTTGTTTTACCATTGTAGAAATGTCTTGTAACCGTGATTCCGAGACTGATCGGGTCTTCCTGGGAGAAGGAATATCCTTCGTTGTCCATGAGAGCTTGTGATGGGCTAAGTTGGGACATCCCTGCAGGGGTTTGAACTTTCAAAAGTTGTGCCCGCAGTTATGGGCAGATGGGAATTTGTTAATGTCCGGTTGTAGAGAACTTGACACTTAACTTAATCAAAATGAATCAACTGCGTGTGTAGCCGTGATGGTCTCTTTTTGGCGGAGTCCGGGAAGTGAATACGGTTCTTGGGTTATGCTTGAACATAAGTAGTTTCAGGAACACTTCTTGATCACTTATAGTTCACGGCCGTTGCGTTGCTTCTCTTCTCGCTCTTATTTGCATATGTTAGCCACCATATATGCTTAGTGCTTGCTGCAGCTCCACCTCACTACCCTTTCCTACCCATAAGCTTAAATAGTCTTGATCTCGCAGGTGTGAGATTGCTGAGTCCTCGTGGCTCACAGATACTTCCAAACTGTTGTAGGTGCCGATGATACTAGTGGAGGTGACTCAACCGAGCTCCAGTGGGAGCTTGATGAAGATCTTGATCGTTGTTTTGTGTCTTTTCCGTTTGACCTGTAGTGGAGCCCAGTTGGGACAATCGGGGATCTAGCATTTGGGGTTGTCTTCTTTTATTTTGGTTCCATAGTCGGACCTTGATTGTATTCTGGATAATGTATGTATAATTTGTATTTGTGTGAAGTGGCGATTGTAAGCCAACTCCTTATCCCATTCTTATTCAGTACATGGGATTGTGTGAAGATTACCCGTCTTGCGACAAACCTACCATGCGGCTATGCCTCTAAGTCATGCCCCGACACGTGGGAGATATAGCCGCAGTGTGGGTGTTACAAAGCGTACGTAGCGTTGTCATTCTGGTCGCGAACATGTACGTACATACTGGTCGATCGGTCTGTCTACAGGCTGCAGCGATGAACCGTGGCCGTGTAAGGAAGGGTACGTGTGGTAATCGAGGCGCACACGTATGGTAGTAGAGGCATTCACGTAGCATGTACACGTACGTACATCGGCCAGGGTGGAAGAAAGTAAATACGGCCACATACATACATACGGGCGGGGTCTCGAACGCCTACTCGCGCATATGTACGGCTAGATCTCGTGTACATGGTTGTGGCAGGGTCGGAATGGAGAAACTGCGTCGTCGTGTTCATGGGGAGGCAACAGAATGCTTCGTGTTCATCAGGAGGCAACGAAACGTGTCGGCGTTCTGGGAACGGGGGTCTCCGGACTTGCCTGCCTGCGGCCCACAGCGTAGCCAAGCCAGCAGGCCGTACGGCCCATCTTCAACAACAAAGCATCCAAGACCCTCGCGAGGGTCCAAGCCTCGCGAGGAGGACGGCACAAGACCTCCTCTGGAGTAACCTAGCCAGCCAGGCTCACGAGGAGCAGAGATATCAAGGCAGGCCAAACCTCACGAGGCCCTCGTGACGTGAGCCATGACGCACGACACCAGGCGGGCGCCAGCGCGCGCAGCTTCCTTGTTTCCTCTTTGGTGCTAAGGAGGCCAGCGCAGGCGATGAGTACCGAGGCATCAGGCAAAGGTTACTATATTGGTGCAACAAGACCAAGACCAAGACCAGGAGGACGGCAAGACGGAGGTCATCGTGGATCCCAAGACGGCGTCACCGCCAGAGCCTTTCGCATGCGAAGACCACTTTTGTCAGGATAGCTTGTACTAGCTGTCCCCCTTCAAATTGGCCTGCCATTGTTGGCTCCTTTCCCGCTCAATATTTGGGAAGAGGACCAGGGCCTATATAAGTATAGCTAGCCACCATAGTAGGGCAATCTCATTTGATCTCTGATCTAATCTCTCTCATCACATCTTAGCTTGATCCAACCCAATCGAGAGCCTACTCACAAGAAAACCTCAACCTCAGGAGGCTGTTTTTCCCTTGTACTGTTCATCATCTGCCCTAGAGGCAATCCACCACCACCACACTGGAGTAGTGTATTACACCACAACGGTGGCCCGAACCAGTATAAACCTCGTGTCTTTCTGTGTTGCGAGTTCATCGAGTTCGTCTGCGAGATCTTAGCGAGCTAGGGAGTAGATCAGTAGGAAGGAAAGACTTCGCGCGCACCCCATTGTTCGAACCTTAAGGGTTTGCCGGAACCCCACATCCGACATTTGGCTCACCAGGTAGGGTGCGTCGTAGCTTCCCTTCCATCAGTTCGTCGCTCCGTTGCTCCATCGTCTCCATGGCGGACGCTCGCCGTGCTTGAGCTGAGCATCGAGCTGCCCTCACCACCCGTGTTGCTCAGATGCCTCCCGTCGGCTGGCCACATCGCCGTTCTCCGTCTCCTGCCGCCAATGTTGCCACCGGCCCGGCAGGCAACGAGCAGCAGGCGTCCTTGCTGCATCCTTCGGTGCGGCAGGACGGCCGCACTGCCACTCCATCGCTGACCCCTGCCGGTTCTTCGTCTCATGCGCACCGTGCTCCCATGGAGGCACGGGCCGTGCACCTCGCGACGAACGAGCTCCTGTGCTACTGCCCCGTCGACGACCTCTATGGGGAGTGGCTCGACCACGTCGCCGAGCTCGTCCGCGCCGGAGGGGCTCTCCGCCGCTGTCCCACTCTCTGCCTCCCCCTCAACCAGCCACGGGCGACGGGGCTCAGGGCATGCCTCCACCACCTCAACCCTAAGACGGCGCCTTGGCACCAAGGCACGTGGCTCCGCGGCGTGATCCGCCGCGCCCGGCGCCCACGCGCGAAGACAGAAGCTGCCAAGAAATTCCGCGGCCGCGAGAAGCTGTACCTGCGCTCCCCGTGCCACATCGCCAAGACCGCGCACCGCTCGCAGCGGTGCAGCGCAGACCTCGTCAAGACCAAGCTCCACCACCGAAGCGGGCCCCAGCAACCACGGCTGGCTGCCGCGCCTTCACCCCCGAGCTGCGTAGCGTCGCCTGGCCAGGCAAGTTCAAGCCGGATCTGCCTCCTCACTATGACGGTACCGCCGACCCCACGGAGTTCCTGCAGCTCTATGAGCTAAGCATCGAAGCGGCCAACGGCGACGAAAAGGTCATGGCGAACTGGTTTCCCATGGCTCTCAAGGATGGAACTCGCTCCTGGCTCCTGAACCTGCAGCACGGCTCGATCTCCTCCTGGGACGAGATGCGCGACTGCGTCGTCGCCAACTTCCAGGGCACTCGCGACCGCCCACCGGCCGCGGGTGATCTACGCCGCATCAGGCAGCAACCAGGAGAGACCCTCCAGAAGTACATCCAGCGCTTCAACAACACCCGCCTCAAGATCCCCAAGGTCACGGACGAGGCCATCATCTCCGTGTTCTCCGACGGCGTCCGTGACGTCAAGATGAAGGAAGAGCTTGCCATCCACGAGGAGCTCTACACATCTCAGGAGCTGTTCAACCTGGCGACCAAGTGTGCAAGAGCTGAGGAGGGGTGCCTCTCTCTCCTTGAGCTGCCAGCCGTGGGCGCGGAGGAGAAGAAGGCCAAGGCCAAGGACTTGAAGCGCAAGGAGGCAGCTGTGCTCGCAGCGGAGCCCAACATCAAGCGGGGCAAAGATCAGCCCGAGTCATCCAAGAACGGCCAACCATTCTGCACCTTCCACAACCTGAACACCCACAACACCAGCGACTGTCAAGAGCTCAGAGCCATACGAGAAGGACGCTACGGTCGACGCCCCGAGCGCAATGACCGGTGCTACGGCCGCGGAGGAGGACGTGGAGGCGGACGCTGGGATGACCGTGGCCCATGCCAGGAGTGGCGTGACCAGCCTCATGAGGATTGCTGGCAGGACCAACCTCGCGAGGGCGCCTGGAGGGACCCGCCGCGTGAAAATCGCCCCCAGGGAAACGCCGTTCTTCCCCCGCTGCCACCACCAAGAAGGAACAACGACGACCACCAGGACGAGGGGGCTAGGGGCTTCCAGGAGCCGCGTGTGATCACCTGCATTTTGGGCGGCGCCCAGGCCCCAACCTCTCAGCGCACCTTCAAACAGTTCGCTCGCGAGGTGAACGCGGTGCTCCCCAAATTCGAGGCCACGCGCGTGCTCGGGTGGTCCCAATGCACCATCACTTTCAACTTGGCGGATCAGCTCAAGTGCGCAGCCACCGCTGGCGCCCTCCCTATGTTGTGTTCCCTAGTCATCAGAAATGTGCAGTTCACCAAGACCCTCATCGATGGCGGTGCAGGGCTGAACGTCCTATCTGTCGACACGTTCGACAACCTCCAAGTGCCTTATGAACAGCTCCAGCCCACCAAGCCTTTCTTAGGAGTGACCGACGGCTCCACCACACTGATAGGGCAGGTTCGCCTGCCCGTCACCTTCGTGGAGCGCAAGAACTACCGCACCGAGCTCATCGACTTCGACGTCGCGCACATCTGCCTGTCATACAATGCCATCCTCGGGTATCCAGCCCTGGCCAAGTTCATGGCAGTCACTCATCACGGCTACAATGTTCTCAAGATGCCAGGAAACGAAGGAATCATCACGGTCCCGTGTGAAGAGAGGGATGCGGTGTGCTCCCTCGAGCGCGCCTTTCAAGCTGCAGCAATCGACGACCCCGACAGCGGAAATGAAGGCCCTCTAGAGGCCATCCCCAAGAAGAAGCAACCGCGCCGTGCAGGACCTCAGGAGGATGGTGTCACGGCAGGAGCGTCATCAGGACCAGCGCCCGCTCCAGGGGCGCCTCCCTCCATTGCGTAGGAAGGCGCGCCCGGCGCCCTCCTCGGGCAGGGCTCGGGGGCTCTCTTCTGGAGGGCCTCAGACCTTGCCAACCTCACCGGGGAGGCGCTTGGGCACCACTTGGAGGCATGCTTCGCGGCACGTGACCCTCAGGAGAGCAAAGGGCAAGGAGTGCCCACCACTCAGGAGTTCATCACCAATACCACCCGGGAACTGCAAGAAGCAAGAGCCATGTGCGGCGACAGCTGCCCACGAGGCGCAGCTCCGCATCCTGGCGAGGATGCTGTCGGCGTTCTGGGAACGGGGGTCCCCAGACTTGCCTGCCTGCAGCCTTCGGCGTGGCTCAAGGGGGGGCCAGCACGGCCCATCTTCATCAACACAGATCCAAGACCCTCGCGAGGGGCCAAGCCTCGTGGGGCGGACGACACGGTGCTTCCTCAGGCACGGCCTCATCAGGCTGGCTCACGAGGAGGCTTAGATATCAACGCGGGGTACCTCACGAGGTGCCCGTGACGCAAGCCATGACGACCAGGGGCGCCAGGCGGGTGCCAGCCCGCGCAGTGTCCTCCTTTCCTCTTTGGTGCAAAGGGGGCAAGCGCAGCCGTGGAGTACCGAGGCATCAGGCAAAGGTTGCCATTTCGGTGCAACGAGACCAAGACCAGGAAGACTGCAAGACGGAGGTCATCGTGGAGCCCAGGACGGCGTCACCACCAGAGCTTTGTGCAGGCGAAGACTACTTTTGTCAGGGTAGCGAGTACTAGCTGTCCCCCTTCAAATTAGCCCACCATTGTTGGCTCCCTTCCCGCTCGATATTTGGGAAGAGGACCAAGGCCTCTATAAATAGGACCAGCCACCCACCGAAGAGAGAGGTTCGGAGGGGTTCGATCAGAGAGAGAGAGAGAAGGGTGGCTGAACTCCTCCCAGCAGTTCATCACCCCAGCCAAGAACAGACCCTCGCGAGGCTATTCTTCCTTGTATCATTCATCATCATCAGCCCAAGAGGCAATCCACCACACCACAAACTGGAGTAGGGTAATACACCACAACGGTGGCCCGAACCAGTATAAACCCTGTGTCTCTTGTGCTGTTCTTTCCATAGCTTAGATCTTAGTGAGGCGGAGGGGTGTAGGTAGGTAGGAAGCGAAATCTCCGCGCGCACCCTAGTGTTCGAACCTCAAGGGTCTGCCGGAACCCGAAATTCGACATTTGGTGCTCCAGGTAGGGGTGCACCGGAGTTTTCTCTTCCGCCACCGCCACGGCCTGCCTCGCGATGAGTAGCGCGTCGCCCGCTCTGGCCGCTGGCGCCAGCACGGGGGCCAGGGGGCTCCGAGCCCTGGCCCCAGCCCTGCAACGGGTACGGTGGCCAGACGAGTTCAAGCCAATGACGCCGCCGCGCTACGGCGGCGCGACAGATCCGCTGGCCTTCTTGCTGCTGAGCGAGGAGGCCCTAATCGAAGATGGAGGTAATGATAGGGTCATGGCCAACTGGCTCCCCATGGCCCCCACCGGCGCTCCGCGCACATGGCTGCTCCACCCGCCGGCAGCCTCCGTGGCCTCTTGGGAAGAGCCCCGCGGCCTCTTCCCCGCCCATCGCGCTACACCAACACCCCCGGTCTTCACGGCCCTCCTGGGCGGCTCGCAGGCGCCGCCTACAAGTCACCACGTCAAGCCGTTCATCCACCGGGTCAGTGCCGCTTCCATGCGGCAGGGGCTCTCCCGGACCGGGCGGCGCCCAAGGCCGGCCTGACCTTCAGCTCGGAGGACCACCCTCCCAACTCGGCCTGCTCGGGTGCGCTCCCCATGCTGTGCACCCCCACCATCTGCCAGGTGGCTGTCACCAGAACTCTCATCGATGGCGGTGCGGGTCTCAGCGTGCTCTCAGTCGAGGCCTTCGACCTCCTTCGCATACCCCTGGAACGGCTGCAACCCAGCCAGCCCTTCTCAGGCGTTGGGGGCGGATCATCTAGCTCCTTGGGACAGATCCGGCTCCCAGTAACCTTCGGCACCTACAACAACTTCCGTACGGAGCTGGTCGACTTCAACATCGCCCCCATCGGCCTCCCCTACAATGCAATCCTTGGCTACCCAGCACTGGCCCAATTCATGGCCGCGACGCACCCGGCGTACAACCTCATGAAGATGCCCGGGAGCAGCGGTGCCCTCACCGTGTACGGGGACACCAGAGACGCGCTGCGGGTGCTCAAGCTCGCCTTCAAGACGGCGGCGTCGGCGCGGCCCGCCGACTTGGAGACCCCCGAGCCCAAGGGGGCTGCACCCGCAAAGAAGAAACAATTGTTCACCCAGGACAAGGCAGAAACCAAGCAGATACCCGTCGATGAGGACGGGTCCACCAATGCCACTTTCACCATAGGCGCCAACCTCGAACCCAAGCAGGAGGAGGCCCTGGTCGGGTTCCTGCGTACAAACAAGAAGGTATTTGCTTGGGAGCCTGACCAGTTGGCAGGGATCCCTAGGAGAGTAATCGAGCATCACCTCAATGTGTGCCCCAACGTGCGCCCTGTGAAGCAGAAGGCCAGGCGACAGTCCATAGAAAAGCAGGCCTTCATCGTCCAAGAGACCCGCAAATTAGAAGCCGCTGGGATCATTCACGAGGTCCGATACCCGGATTGGTTGGCCAACCCTGTCGTTGTGCCAAAGAAGGGAGGGAAGGAGCGCATGTGTGTCGACTTCACCAACCTCAACAAAGCATGCCCGCAAGATCCGTTCCCGCTTCCCCGCATCGACTAGATCGTCGATTCCACCGCGGAATGCGACCTGCTATGCTTCTTGGATGCCTTTTCTAGGTATCACCAGATCAAGATGGCAGTGGAAGACGTCGAAAAGACAGCCTTCCTAACCCTGTGTGGGGTGTACTGCTACACGTGCATGCCATTCGGGCTGCGTAACACACGGGCGACCTTTCAGCGGCTGATGCACATCACCTTGGGCCCGCAGCTCGGGAAGAATGTTGAAGCTTATGTCGATGACATGGTGGTAAAGTCTCGGGAGGCCAGGACCCTGATACAAGACCTGGAGGAAACCTTCGCGAGCCTCAACGCAGTGAACCTACGGCTCAACCCAGAGAAGTGTGTGTTCGGAGTCCCCTCGGGCAAGCTCTTGGGTTTCCTCGTGTCCCATCGAGGCATCGAGGCTAACCCGGAAAAGGTCAAGGCGGTGGAAGACATGAGCCCGCCAAAGACCCTCAGAGAAATGCAGAAGCTCACCGGGCGCGTGACCGCGCTAGGGCGCTTCATCTCCAAGTTGGGGGAACGAGCGCTGCCCTTCTTCCAGCTAATGAAGAAAAAGGGGCCCTTTGAGTGGACTGAAGAGGCCGACAAGGCGTTCCAGGATCTCAAGAGATACCTAACCAGCCCACCGATCATGGTGGCTCCGCGCCCTCAAGTGCCCCTGGTGCTTTACCTCACCGCCACTCCGTACTCCGCCAGCGCAGCCCTAGTGGCGGTTAGAGAGGAGCTCGAATCAAAACCGCAGCAGCAGCCCGGGACAAGGCAAAGCATGAACAAGGAAGACCCACAGAAACCGCCACCACAGCTGAGGAGGATCAGCCTCCGCAGAGGAGTGCACCGGAGGCGGAAGAGGCTCCTCCCCCAGATGGCCAGCCTCAGGAGGCCTCGTCGCCTCAAGACGCGCCATGGTCTCCGAAGGGATCCGCCAACACTGATGCGCCCAACCTCGTAGAGCACCCGGTGTACTTCGTCAGCACGGTGTTGCGGGATGCGAGGGAACGGTACCCCATGGCTCAGAAACTCCTCCTCGCGCTACTAGTGGCCTCGCGCAAGCTGCGGCACTATTTTCAGGGTCATCCCATCAAGGTCGTCTCGTCATACCCCCTGGAGAGAGTGCTCAGGAGCCCTAACTCAGCTGGAAGGGTCGCTGAGTGGAACATAGAACTGCAAGCATTTCAGCTCGAATTCAGCACGACCAGAGTCATCAAGGGAGCAGCGTTGGCGGATTTTGTGGCAGAATGGACGGAGGCGCCAGGCCTCAAGGACGACGAGGATCGGTCCCTATCCCCGGGAAGCGAGGCGCTAGAAGGCTGGGTCATGTACTTCGATGGGGCGTTCTCCAGGCATGGCGCTGGGGCTGGGGTGGTGCTTATATCACCCACTCAAGACAAGCTCTATTACGCTGTGCAGCTCTGTTTCCCGCAAGGTGAAAAGGTCTCCAACAACATAGCGGAGTATGAAGGTTTAAGATTCGCAGCTCCTTGTCAATTTCTCCAACAAGGTGTACGAGCCGAAGGATGAGGACATGGAAGCCTACCTTGCGGAGGTCCACAGGATGGAGAAGCAGTTCTGGGGGTTGGAGTTGCAGCATGTGCCCCGTGGCACCAATCAGGAGGCCGACGACATCGCCAAACGGGCGTCCAAACGGTTACCCTAGGAGCCTGGCATTTTCGAGGAGCGGCTCTTCAAGCCCTCAGCCCTGCCGTCATTATCAAACACGGCTCAACCCCGGGAGGAACTCCCCCAGCCACCTGCCTCATGAGCTCCGGCCTGTGGCCTGGCCTCAGGAGCACGCCTGCTCCTGACGACGGAACCTCAGGAGGGATGTTGGATCACGGAGCTCCGAAGTTACTTAACGCAAGGGACCCTGCCGAAGAAGGAGGAGGAAGCGGAGCGAGTGGCACGCCAGGCCACGACATACTGCATCAAGGATGGAGAGCTCTACCGGAAGCGACCAAACGATGTATCCCTGCGCTGCATCTCCAGGGAGCAAGGGAAGGAACTGCCGGAAGATATACATGGCGGGGACTGTGGACATCATTCATCATCACGGACCCTCGTCGGCAAGGCGTTCCGCAGTGGGTTTTATTGGCCCACCGCGCTCAATGACGCCGTCGAACTAGTGAAAGCTTGTGAGGCCTGCCAGTTCCACGCCAAGCAGATCCATCAGCCAGCAGGAGGCCTGCAGACCATACCCCTTTCGTGGCCACTCGCAGTCTGGGGGCTGGACATCTTGGGCCCGTTTCCTCGGGCGCCAGGGGGCTACCGCTACCTCTACGTCGCCGTGGACAAGTTCACCAAGTGGGCTGAAGTAGAGGCTGTCCACACCATTCCCGCGGGTCCCGCGGTCAAGTTCATCAAGGGCATCGTGAGCCGGTTCGGGGTGCCGAACCGCATCATCACGGACAACGGTTCGCAGTTCACCAGTAACCTCTTCAAAACATACTGTGCTAACCTTGGAACGTAGATATGCTACGCTTCGGTGGCGCACCCCCGAAGCAACGGCCAGGACGAGCGAGCCAACGTGGAGGTCCTGAGGGGCCTCAAGACCAGGACGTTCAGGAAGAAGCTGGAGGCCTGCGGCAGAGGTTGGTACGACGAGCTTCAGTCCGTGTTGTGGTCCATCCGCACAACCGCGACCAAGCCGACTGGAGAGACCCCGTTCTTCCTGGTCTACGGAGCCGAAGCGGTCCTCCCTCACGAGGTCAGACATCATTCTGCGCGGGTCCTGGCGTTCGACGAGGCACAGCAGGACGCCATGCGGGGGATGGACCTCGTGCTGGGGGAGGAACGTCGCCGAGAAGCCGCGCTACGAGCGGCGAGGTACCAACAAGCACTGCGGCGATATCACCGCCGCAACATCCGCCCCAGAACCCTCGAGGTAGGAGACCTCGTGCTCAGGCGGGTTCTCTCCAGGGAGGGGCTGCACAAGCTCTCTCCCATGTGGGAGGGCCCGTTCAAAGTTGTTCATGTTTCCAGGCCCGGCTCCGCGCGCTTGGAGACTCAGGAGGGGGTGCCAGTCCAGAACGCATGGAACATCCAGCACCTCCGGAGGTTCTACCCCTAAAAAGGCCCAGAGCCTGTGAAGAAGGCGAATGCCTGTGAAGCCATCGCGTTTTGGAAAAGGCCCAGAGCCTGTGAAGAAGGCGAATGCCTGTGAAGCTATCGCGTTTTGGAAAAGGCCCAGAGCCTGTGAAGAAGGCGAATGCCTGTGAAGCCATTGCGTTTTGGAAAAGGCCCGGAGCCTGTGAAGAAGGCGAATGCCTGTGAAGCCATCGCGTTTTGGAAAAGGCCCGGAGCCTATGAAGAAGGCGAATGCCTGTGAAGCTGTTGCGTTTTGGAAAAGGCCCAGAGCCTGTGAAGAAGGCGAATGCCTGTGAAGCTGTCGCGTTTTGGAAAAGGCCCAGAGCCTGTGAAGAAGGCGAATGCCTGTGAAGCTGTCGCGTTTTGGAAAAGGCCCAGAGCCTGTGAAGAAGGCGAATGCCTGTGAAGCTGTCGCGTTTTGGAAAAGGCCCAGAGCCTGTGAAGAAGGCGAATGCCTGTGAAGCTGTCGCGTTTTGGAAAAGGCCCAGAGCCTGTGAAGAAGGCGAATGCCTGTGAAGCTATCGTGTTTTGGAAAAGGCCCGGAGCCTATGAAGAAGGCCAATGCCTGTGAAGCTCGCCGCCCGTGACACTCTCACGTAATAATGAGTTGGGGTTGTACACGCCCCGGAGTCTCAGGAGCGCCGGCCTCAGGCCCTGGGGCTCCCTCCCACGCCCAGTGGCAGCACTTAGCTCCGCGCTGGTGAGAAGACGTCGAAGACTAGATTAGGTGCCGGACGCGGCTTTTCATTTGCTTTCCGCAGTTGGCTTGCTCCTTCTCATTCGAAGTTTTATTGAAGTTGTTGCCGTCTTTGGCTCGTGGTTCTTCGACTTTTCGCTCTCCTGCCTCGGTTTCTATTTTGCAAGGACTCGCGAGGGTGGGGGACAGCCGAGCGCCCTCGCGAGTGTTCCTATCCTAGTCATTCAAAGGTTTCGTGACCTGGGTCCATTACAGGAGCACCCCTCCAGTCCGTGCCCCACGGGCACCGCGACACGAACACAGGGCCTGGGTCGGTCGCCCCCCACGGCTGGGGCTGGGAACTACCCACGCGCGGGCACGTAGCCGGAAGGCACGATAGCGGAAGCAAATGATGATTAACGGCAATAACCCAAACACGCCCCCGCGGGGCTCCACACTACTGTCTTTTTGCGCAGGAAAAATGAAGAGAAAGAACAAATCAGGCGCAACTCGCCTCACACCGGCCTGCAGGGAGGACTCGAGCCGCCCACGGGGCTCAGGTAGACTCCCTCTCACGCTTCACCGGGGCGCGATGGCGGGCAGACACGCCACCACCTCCCAAGCAGATACGACGGCGTGGAGGCTGACCGCGGCCACCGCTGGAGGAGTCGCCGCTTGAAGAAGAACCGGAGAAGCTTGAGGAACCCTGAGCGCCGCAGTCACCCGAGCGCTGTTCTCTCCATCGTCGTTGGAGCTGGGTTCCCGGGCACGGTCGTCGTCCTCAGGGCAGCACCCCGCGCGGCGACCATCCTCCCCAAACACCCTCGCATAGAGGGTAGAATCGCCGTCAAACTTGAAGTGCAGGGTGCACCGACGCCTCGGGCCGCGCGCGCGGGCAAACGTCTGCCAACCGCGGGCCAAGGCCAGGCTCCCAGCTGCGGAGACCTCCAGTGAAGCCCATGAGGCCCGGCTGCAGCAGCCGTCAGCCTGGAGCCAGAGGCCGCCCGGGGCGCCCGCCGGGAGCTCGCCGAGGAGAAAGCGAGGAAGTGGAAGCAGGGTGCTAGTCGACTCCGCCGACCACACAACGAACTCCGGCAGCACCTCTGCAGCGCGGAAGCGCGGCCTAGGGGGACGCGCAATTGAAGCGCACCCCCCGGCCGCAGCAATCCGACCGTCACCATGCTGGGAACCGTCTCCGCGGCCGCGGGGAGCGGCCGTGGAGGCCACAGGATGCTTGCGAGGGCGCCCTCGGCCGCGCTTGGGCGTGGAAGAGGCAGGCTCTACCCGGCGAGCCTTCCCCTTCTCTGCGGCCGAGAACCTCCTCGTAGGGGCCATGAAGAAGAAGGAGAAGCAAGGGATGATGAACTGGAAGGGCGCGCGCCAATCCGTACTTATAGCCGGCGAAGGCCAACCGTCGGCCCCCACTATCACAGGTAATCATGACCCGCTTTGCATGCAGGGACTCGTCCAATCCGTCCAGTTGCCGAGGTGCCATGGGGAAGTGGAGACGCCCACGTCCAGTCAACCACCATGCGGCGCCCAAGGCCGCGGGCTGTTAGGGCCCGCGGCGCTTCGCTCTTGCCCTTCCGCCTCCCTGCATGGCCAAGTCCGGGCGCGCCTTGGGCCCGGGGGCTACTGTCGGCGTTCTGGGAACGGGGGCCCCAGACTTGCCTGCCTGCGGCCTGCGGCGTGGCTCAAGGGGGGGGCCCAGCACGGCCCATCTTCATCAACACAGACCCAAGACCCTCGCGAGGGGCCAAGCCTCGCGGGGCGGACGACACGGTGCTTCCTCAGGCACGGCCTCATCAGGCTGGCTCGCGAGGAGGCGGAGAGATCAAGGCGGGATACCTCACGAGGTGCCCGTGACGCAAGCCATGACGACCAGGGGCGCCAGGCGGGTGCCATCCCGCGCAGTGTCCTCCTTTCCTCTTTGGTGCAAAGGAGGCAAGCGCAGCCGCGGAGTACCAAGGCATCAGGCAAAGGTTGCCATTTCGGTGCAACGAGACCAAGACCAGGAAGACTGCAAGATGGAGGTCATCGTGGAGCCCAGGACGGCGTCACCACCAGAGCTTTGTGCAGGCGAAGACTACTTGTGTCAGGGTAGCGAGTACTAGTTGTCCCCCTTCAAATTAGCCCGCCATTGTTGGCTCCCTTCCCGCTCGATATTTGGGAAGAGGACCAGGGCCTCTATAAATAGGACCAGCCACCAACCGAAGAGAGAGGTTCGGAGGGGTTCGATCAGAGAGAGAGAGAGAGAGAGAAGGTTGGCTGAACTCCTCCCAACAGTTCATCGCCCCAGCCAAGAACAAACCCTCGCGAGGCTGTTCTTCCTTGTATCATTCATCATCATCAGCCCAAGAGGCAATCCACCACACCACAAACTGGAGTAGGGTATTACACCACAACGGTGGCCCGAACCAGTATAAACCCTGTGTCTCTTGTGTTGTTCTTTCCATAGCTTAGATCTTAGCGAGGCATAGGGGTGCAGGTAGGTAGGAAGCGAAATCTCCACGCGCACCCCAGTGTTCGAACCACAAGGGTCTGCCGGAACCCGAAATCCGACAGATGCTGGGCTGCGTGTCTGCATCAACGTCCCAGGGCTCACCAGGGCCGCATCTCAGGAGCGCTTCTGGCCTTCGCGTGTGGGCCGCTGCGGGGGCCCGCCGCACAGCTACGTTCGTATGCCGTTTGGCTTGCCGAGCGTGGCGTCGGCCTATCAACGCATCATGCAATGTGTTCTAGCGGCTCAGGAAGCCCGGTACCACGCCGTTCTGGAGGAGATGGAGACGGTCTTCAGGGAACCTCCCAAGCCAACAGAGCCTCCCGAGGCTCAGGGATCTGGCGGCTCATGTGGAGTCATTTCTTCAACGCACACCTTCAGCTACACCAACTCTACTTCGTCTACCGAACCAGGTGACATCTTCCAAGCTCGTTTAGCTGGGAGCGCCCCTCGGGCTGCATTATTCCCAGGCTGCATGGGTCCGTCCCTGCGGCATCTATCCCTTTTGCTTATGTCTTTAGCTTACCTTTTTGGGGGCGCCCCTCGGGCTGCATCATCCCCATGTCGCTCGGGCCGGACCCGGTGGCATGCATCTTCCTGCATTTATCCATGTTGATCTGCTCTCCATGCTTAACCTGCCAACTGCTGTCACCTGCTCGATTGCTGCCCACCACGAGTCTGTTCATCCTATGCAATTCGCTTGCACGTTAAAAGGGGGGCTCCTGAGCATCATGACTCAGGAGCTCTTACTGGCTCTCCAGCCCTAACCCCCTGGCCTTGACCACGGCATCGCGACCTGGCATACCAGTGGTGGCTGAGCTCGCTTGAGGGCCGGGACTTGAGGACATAGAGTGCTTGCATCTAACCGCCTTGCAGGGACATATAGTCACCAAGACACAAGACCAGGCGCAACCCACCTCGAGATAGGGCCTCGTGAGTCACGCACTGGCTCATGAGTGCCCAGATACACCTCGCAACCCTGCCGTGCAAGCCACGTGTCAGGGCGGGGCTGTACACGCCCTGGGGGCTCCTCCCGGAGGGGCCCCCCATCCCACGCCCAAGTGGAAGCACCATGCTCCCGCGCTAGCTGTCGACACTGCCGAAGAGCGGCTATGCCCGTGCACAAGTGGAAGCACTATGCTCCGCGCTGGTGATAAACAACTAAGGGCGGCCCCATAGTCGTACCAACCTCAGGGAGCCCAGAGCTCAGCGCCCAGCCTCACCACAACGCCTCCCCTCGGGAGAGCCGCACGAGGGGGCTGGGCACGGGGGTTGCGCTCGGGTCACGCCCAAGCGCACGCCACCCAACCAGTTCCCCCAGACCTGGGCGTCGCGCGCCCCTCCCGAGGCCTCGGCGAGGGCAGGTATGGAAATTGTTTGCACGTCAAGGGAGACTCCTAAGCATCGTGACTCAGGAGCCTAACTGGTCACGTAGCCCCTCACTCCTTGGTCCGTCCTGATCTCCGGTCGGCCCAATGGCGGTTGAGGTATGCGCGTGGCCGGGCTCAGCCGACATAGAACATTGATCTATCCTCACGAACTCTCCCTATATGATGTTTGCGCGTCAGGGGGGACTCTTGAGCTTCGCGACTCACGAGCCTAACTGGTCACGTAGCCCCTCACTCCTTGGTCCGTCCTGGTCTTCCGTCGGCCCAATGGCGGTTGAGGTATGCGCGGGGCCGGGCTCTGCCGACGCAGAACACAAAGTAAATAGGAAGGAAATCGCAAAACCTCGAAGCAAATATTACAAGCATATTTTTCTCACAATACCAAATGAAAAGTCTAAACACCACCACGAGGCCTGATACATGTCGCAGGAACGAAACGGGAAGAATAGCCGCATGTCACCCCTGGATATCGCCATCGCCCGCGGAAGGTGCTCCCCCGTGGGCAATGATGTTCTCACCTTCACCACCAGCCGCAGGATCCGCGACGTCGCCAGACAGACGATCGGAGACAAAGCCACAGAACCTCGTCAGCAAGGCCTCCACTTGACCTTGTACAGCCGCGACGACAGCTTCGTAGTGATCTTCAGCCACAGGCTCCAACAGCTCGTCAAGGCGAGCGCTGGGGTCGCGGAGGTGCAGATGGCTGAAGACGCGAGTCAGTGCGGCTGAAGACAGGACGCGAGCTTCTGCCTCCGCCATGGGACCGAGGCCATCAACGACCTCCTCAAGCACCTTCACCACGAGAGGAAGCAGCTGGGCAGGGCCGTCCTCGTTAGTGTCCAGCGGCTTCTCCAAGCCGTTCTCGTATAGTGTCTTCAGCGCCTTGCGATACCTCTTCTCGAGATCGGCGAAGGCCACGCAGTCTTCGGCTAGGACTCGTGCCTTGGCATCAAGATCGGCCTCCCTTGTCCCCATCTTCCACTCTAACTCTTCCAACCGGTTGCGCTCGGCGGCCTGCTTCTTCCCCAGCTCCGCCAGCTCAGCATCATGGTTCTTGACGGCTTCCTTCCAGGCCTTCATCTCCTCCTCCTTCGCTTGGCGGTAGCGTACCTCTTCGACATGCTTGTCGTGCACGCTCTGCAACTCGCCCTCCAGCACATGGCAGCGGTCACGAGCGGCCTTGGCGTCTTTCAGCACCGCCTCATGATCGGCAGCAGCGCTGGCGGCTCCTTGCTTCTCCTTCTCGGAAGCCGTAGCAGCCTGGCCCAGCACCAGGCGAACCACCAGGCCGTAGTGAAGCCAGCTAGAGGCCAACTCTAGACGCCCGGCCACCAGGCGCGGGTCCGCGCTCAGGAGATCCGCCTACAGCTGGGTCATCTTCGAAAGGGCATGCTCCAAGACAGCAGCAGGAGCTGAAGAACCAGTGAGTGGAGGTGATGCGGGTGGGAGGAGGCGAGACCGTCCCCAAGGCTTGGGAGACCACTACTAGGAAAAGGGATATACATGATATGGCCACTAATGGCGCACCATGAGTCGGTGCACCATCAGTGTGGTAGACACTAATGGCGCACCAGACCCACGGTGCACCATTAGTAACAATTTTTTTCCAAAAATTCTAATGGCGCACCTCCTACACAGTGCGCCACTACTATTTTTTTGCAAAACTACTAATGGCGCACCTCAAGCTGGTGTGCCATTAGTAACAAGGGTTACTAATGGCGCATTTGTCTGTGGTGCGCCATTAGTAACCTGGGACCAGCTAGATATTTTGGACAGCCACACCTACACACTCACTTTCCCCACTTCATTCTCTCCACCTCCTCCTCCAAGCTTGTGTCAGCTGCCTCCTCCTCCTCACCTCATTTGCACCATAGATTCATGAAGAGCGATGGTTATCAGAACTCCAGGGTAACGATGGAATCCTACACCGGTAACGACAAGGACAGATACTATGGAAGGATCGAGGAGATCTGGGAGCTGCGCTATGCTGGAGAGAAGGTCCCGATGTTCCATGTCAGATGGGCCAAGAGCGTCCTAAAAGAAGACCGGTATTTCACCACCATGGTTATACCCGAAGCCAAATCCAAGACCGCGGGCGCAAACGTCACCGCGAAAAATGAGACATGGGTATAGGCTTCCCAAGTGGACCAATGCTTCTTCATTACCGACCCGTCAAAGCCTAGTCGTGTTGTCGTGAGGAGAGGCAAAAGGAAGATCATCGGAATGGATGGAGTCGCCAATGAGCAAGACTTCGACAAGTACGTCGACCCGAAGATGGAACATGATGACGACGATGAAGTAGCAGCAGCATACACCACAAGAAGCAGGACCGCCCTACCTAAAGGACGTTCGTTCCACAGAAGAACTCCGTTTGTGAAAAACAAGGCCAAGAAGATTGTGAACAGATAGCTAGCTAAGATCGATTGTATTTAAATCGTAGTCTTCATTTCTCGATTGTATTACATGGGCACTTTTTGAACTCATGAATATTTTTAAATTTCATGGGCACTTTTTATATTCATGAATATTTTTTCAAATTTGATCTCTATCCCCTCCATCTCGATCGCTACCCCCCTCCATCTCGATCTCGATCCCCCCTGCACCATCCCCCGCTAGCTCCACCGCCGCCGACGACCCACCTCACCCTCCCCCGCTCCACCGCCGCCACCGACCCACCGCACCCTCCCCGGCCCGCTCCATCGCCGCTGAGCACCCCCCTCACCCTCCCCCGCTCCACCGCCGCCGAGCACCCCCATTTGATGATATTTTCAAATAACAAATTTGATAATATTTTTTAATATTCATAAAAAAATTATTACTGTTTTTATAAAAAAATTATTACTGTTTTTATAAAAAAAACATTAAAAAATAGCAACAAAAAATAATAATAATAAACATACTAATGGCGCACCGCTCGGGGGTGCGCCATTGCTATCTAAAAAAACATTCTAATGGCGCACCGCTCGTGTAGTGCGCCATTGCTATCTAAAAAAACATTCTAATGGCGCACCGCTCGGGTAGTGCGCCATTGCTATCTAAAAAAACATTCTAAAGGCGCACCGCTCGGGGGTGCGCCATTAGTAATCTTCCCCCCTAGCTCTAACTCGCCCGACCCCTTCCTCCCTCCCTCTCGCCAGATCCACTTCCTCCCCATTCTCTGCCCCGACCCCCGACCCACGACGCCGCTGCCCCCGCCGCCCCCGCGCCCCCTACGTGCGCCGCCGCCCCCGCGCCCCCCACCACTGCAGCTCCCCGCATCGCCGACAGCCTCCCCACGACCAACCGAGGCATCCTTGCATCCTCCCCGCGTCGCCGCTGTTGCCGACAGCCTCCCCGCGTCGGCCCCTGCCCTGCGCCGCCTCTACCTCAGCCCGGGCACGGGGTGCAGGACGACAACCGCGGCCGCCGGCCTCCCCACGACCAACCGAGGCATCCCTGCATGCCTTCGACGCCGCCGCTGCCGCCACCGACCCCAACCCCAACCCCGACTCCTCCGGCGATCGGCCGCGCCCGCCCAGGTACCTCTCCTCCTTCCTCCCTCCTCCCTCTCCACCCTTCCTCCCCATTCCCTGCCCATGAATGATTTTAGCACCACACATATTGTTCCCCGCACATAAGGAACAACACTAAATGTTTTTACGATGAATGGTTAAAAGAATCCATTTACTCTAGATGTTTAGATGTTTTGTCTTGTGGGTTGGCGGGGTGTAGATGATACATCAAGCTTGGTCCCTGAATGATTTTAGGACCACACAAAAATCATGCACCCCGATCGTTTGGCAACCTAGCTATTGCTAGCAGTTGGCCGTATGAGCTTGTACTTGCTGACACCCAAATGTATGTATTTGCACGATCGAGTAAATCATAGGGCAGGTCAAAGCAAGATAGGACGACCCTTTTCAAAAAAAGCAAGACAGGACGATGTGGTAGTTACTAACGAGCTTGAGACACTTGCTGAGACGAGAGAAGACAAACTATTAACGAACTTGATTAGCCTGCATGTGGAAATAAGATAGCATGTTAATTAGGTCATGTACTGTGCTTGTTCCTTGGCTATTTAGGTTGCAAAAAGGAATTTGAAAGTACTCCTTGCTAGGCTCCCAGCCACCAAAGCAAATCATAAAAGTTTGGCTGGAACCATATGGCATTCGTTGGCTCCTTGTCACAAAAGGAAGGATGGTATTCTTGCTCTTTTAAGCAGTAGTAGGCCTAGCCACCATCATCAGTCTTAGTACAACTCGGAAAGTACACCTTGTTGCATAAATCTCTTCCGCAAGCTGGCCTCGCAATTAGAGCATTGCTTCCGTCCCAAAACACGACAGCATCCTCCATCTCTTCCAAATCCATCCAAACCATCCTAGACCGATCAAGCTTAAGTACTCTGATAATAATAACTAGTTTGTTTTGAAGTTGTTACCCAACTAATTAAGTGACTGGCAATATCACCAACAGTTATTTGTATTAAAATCACATCTATTATTTCGTTACTTTTGTTCTGATATTAATTGTGCTTCTATTAAAATAATTGGGAGTTACTCACTATACTAGAACTCTGTAGGTTCACTTTGAGAATGTAAGCACCTATTATTGCTACTGATATCATTGGCTCATTGCTGCCTTTGTGCAATGCAGAACTATTAAGAGTGATTTGGCGGATTCAAGATTCTGTGAAGCTCAAAACTGAAGGTACTTAATAAACTCAAAAGCATTGATGATAACTCTTGTTGCCTAGAAACAGAGGTTGTTTACATATTGCATTGCTGGTGTTTGTTTATGTTCAGAGTTTAAGCATGTGTAGTGTTATGTAGTGTAATTTAGTGTAGTAAGCTTGTTCTAGTGTAAAATCAGACTAGTATGGCCCTGGCCACAATCAGTCAACATTAGCCTTCTGTGATTTTCAAAACAAGTTAACTGCATTTAGATCTCTTGATGCTCAAAACCTGTCAATTTCTATCAGCTTTTGATCTATCAAGTTGATATTCAGTCAAGTAGATGTCAAACTTGACACATAAACATCGGCTTTAATAAACAGAGAGACAAGATGTAGGGTTTTTAGCTGCTGCCACAACACAAAGTCTATAGATGCTGAAGTTGTCAGTATTAATTATCAAATCATTCAGAGTAGATGATGCAAGCAATCAACATTCAGTTTTGACCACAACAGTACACTTGCTCAGAGTTTAAGCATGTGTAGTGTACAACTGCTCTACTAGTGTAAGTCATCTTACAATAAGCACTACACTTGCTCAGAGTTTAAGTTTACTGAACCTATTCATTTTCATGGACTTAGTGAACATGATAAGACAAGCCAGATGCTCTATTTTTAATTAACAGTAATCCATGATCAGCAACAGTTTCTTTCACTAATTTTCAGTTAACAGCAATCCATGATTTTTTTCAGCTAAAACTATTGATGATTTTTTGTTGGGTGACCTATTAGATCTGGAATGGAAGCTCACATAAGTTGAGCTGATTTTTGTCCATATGAAAGTAGAGGACCATATGGTCTGTGGCCTTTTCATCCATATGAAAGTAGAGGCCCTTGAGTTTGCTGGGTTTTGTCTCCGATCATCATGTCGTGATGATTTTGCAGGTACCCCAAGAGGCCCTTGAGTTTGCCGGAATGTTGATTAACTTCCGTTCCGGCAAATTCGGGTACTCCATATGTCCTAGTTTCAGCAAAGGTCATGCTGAAATTTTCCATGAATTTTAGCATGACTTTGCTAAAAATCAGACATATGGGGTACTTGCTACTAATGCATGGGCCGTGGTATCTTAGTACTTAATTAAGTAGGATCAACTGCCTCTTGTGTTATACATATTCTATTTGGATGGCCCTGCTAACCCTTGACCATAAATACTTGAGATGGATGTAGCAGGCTTAATGAAAGAAATGTTTTTAGGCCAACTCCACTTGGCCTGGCAGAAAATGTACAAGTGTGCATGACTAACAATATTCTATTGTAAAGCTAAACAGGAAAGAGGAACCACTCATCCTAACCATTTGCTCTCAAAATTACCACTTCACTTCTTACTACTCAAAATCTTAGACCATCTCCATTCACCAATAGCTCAAACCAGTTCGAAGGGCGTGTTTTCACCACACTGTGGATTATCTTATTGGACCCAACGCAAGAGATGATGTAGTTTTGAATTATGAACCTAGGATATGTCGTCATCGGACGATGAAAGTCTCCCAGGGGAGTGCGGCTGGTGCCACGACGATCGAGGTCTGTGCGACATGCCTCACCTGGACGATGATCGGCGCTTCAGCATTAAGCTCGAGGAGATCTTCGAAGTTGAAACGGTACACAACGACGACAAGTGTTTTTTCATAATTAAGCATGACTTCAACTATTTCAACGTGTAATTTTCATCTTTTACAGTTCGAGTATAGCTTATCCCATGTCATGCAAGATGCTATGTCTTGGAGAGGGTGGATTTTGAAGACCATGAAATTTCTGACACAAAGAAAATTCACCTAAGGACTCATCACGATGTGGATTTTGAAGTAAATCTGTATAATTCTGGGAGCGTAACCCATTTTGGTTGCCAAAATTGGGAAGCATTTTGCAAGATGTATGGTTTTGATGAGGGTATGCTTGTCACCATGGATCTTGGTGATCCTGACATCGACCAAGACAATGTGGACATTTGGGTCCTTGTTGATACGCCTCCAGTTCTACCTCTATGTGAGTTTCTCAAACATAGTTAATTATTAACTAATTTATATTGTTTATTTCAAAATAGTTGAGAGCTTATTTCCATTGACAGCTTATTCTTATTGTTCAAAGAATGCGTGGAAGATGGTAGACAAAACCCACTACACCGATGGCTCTGAATTAACAACTTACAAGGAGAAAAATCATCTGGTCGGATTTTGTACTGACATTGAGAATTACAATATCTACAATCAAACTCCTCAACATTATGGTCAATACGTGCCACTAGTGCATGTGTTCAACAACGGTAACTACCATGGAGATACCCTGGTAAGAATTTTTACTATTATGACATCCGTGCATCTTTTGCATACTTCTAAAACTAGTACATCATTGCTAACTATGAAGTTATTACTATGTTTTTCAACAGATAATCCCAGAGAATTGTGTGCCTCATTTGATGTATCAGAAAGGTAGTCTTAATGTTTTGAACATACAGCCAGGTCATCCTATGAATCTCAACTGTCCATACGAGATTTCTAAAAGAAGTGGAGACATGAAAAATCAAAGGATGGAAAAATGTATGGATAGTCATAAGGAGGTTCTTGGAAGCAAAAGGAAGTGAAGCGCAAGAATTGGAGACAGGATGATCTCCATTCTCCATAATGGAGAGTCAGGGTCTATATTGTTTTATGCTATTTTACCTTAAATATGGTATTTAGGTCCTGCCTAATACTGATGATCATGTGCTAAGAACAATTAAGTAGGGTTGGTTCAATGACTATCAAGATGATGATCGTATGACTTGTTATTAATAATGAGTAGAAGTTGTATGATAATGATTAGTAGGACTTGTTAGGATTAGTATTACTTCCGAAAAACTGGCTACTCGCGGTCTCGAGACTTGTAATGCTCTATATTTGTTCGGTCTTTTGAATTCGGACACTAATATGATGAATTGTATTCGGAGACTAATCTTCTATTGTATTCGATGAATCTGCTATTGCTGTGTGGTGCTAGCTATATTTTGTCCAATAATATATTTTGTTACCTGTGAAAATATCAGAAAAGAAAAAATCCCTAATATTCATACTTGTGGCGCACCACTCAAGACACTAATGGCGCACTATAAAAATGACACTAATGGCGCATCACCCACTAGTGCGCCATTAGTATGCCAAAGCACATGGGTACATATGGCCCCCTGGGAGGCATTCTAATGGCGCACTGCGTGGTGTGCCATTATTACACCAGATACTAATGGCGCACCAGTGGTGCGCCATTTGTATTTAATTCTAATGGCGTGGTGCTAGTGGCGCACCTGTAGTGCGCCATTAGTTGGCAAAACTGGTGCGCCACTAGCATGCCTTTTCCAAGTAGTGGACCGCGGGTTCCGGAGCAGCTGGGACCTCGTCAGCCATGCTAAGCGCTGGCACCTCCAGAGCCGGCGGGGCCATGGGGGCTGATTCCACGCAGCAATGTTCCTCTTGGCCCCGCAAGGACGACCGGGCTGGGGAGATGAGGGCGCTGCTGCCTCCTTTCGCTGCAGAGGGAAGCGCAGCCGCCGTATCCTCCTTCCTCTTTAACAAGTACCGACAGCGATAAAGCGAAGCTCGAGATACCTACCGGTCCACCGCGAAGTACTCCACCTTTCGCTTGTGAAGCTTGAAGCCTGACAGCATCGGGACCTGAAGGGAGGGCGTTCGGGCCCCGACGGTGCCAGGCGGTGCGGAGGCAGAACCGGATCCAGCACCAGGAGGTGTTGGGGTAGAGGCGGCACCACGGACCACCAGCGATGACCTACCCTTCGTCGGGATGAGGGGTTGCTCCCTCTCCCCTTGGTAGGCGTCGGCTTCGACATCATCAAGAAAGGGCGCGGAGAATCTCGGCCTTGCTCAGAGGGGAAGTCTCCCCTACCTCTTCCGGGGTCTTCTCCGAGTCCACCTCCTCATCCCCCTCTCCGCGGGACTCGCCAGAAGACACCTCCATCGGTTTCTACGTCATAGGAGCTCCCGGAAGCACCGATGGCACCAGCCCGCGCGCATCAAAAGTTGGCATGGACGCGATGAATTCCTCCCGGTCCCTGCGTTGAAACAGGGGAACGAAGGCGCTAGGCGGGTACTCCTGGTTGTCCCCGACTATGAGGCACAGGGCGGTGTCCAATTCATCGTCAGGCAGGTCCCCTGGCCTCAGGCGGGTCTTGTTTTCCTCTTCTTTGAGCTCCCGGAGGGGGCGCGCGCGCCTGGAGTGGGGCAACCCGCATCATGAAGAACTCCCTCAGGAGCATCACCCCCGTTATCTTGGCCGCCCTCGCGTTGCACAGCTTTAGGTCGGTCATCATCTGCCCCAACATTGACGATGCCCGCTCGTCGACAAGCTCCGCCTTGGGCCACCCCTTGCCCTGTCGGGGCGCCTCCGTCGGCAACACCAGGCACGGATGGGCGTGCTTGGCGTCCATCATGACCCACTTGGATCGAATATTGTCGGCTCTCTTCCCGGTGCTCGAGATCGAGTTGGCCTTGCCGCAGGCGACGAAATTAGCGCATCCGGAGGCATGCTCGCCACTGACGCGGAGGAAGAAGAAATGGCGCAGGAGCGCCACGGACGGCATCACGCCCAGGTATGCCTCATAGTAGTAGGCAAAGATGGACAGGAGGAGAACAGAGTTGGGATGGAGGTGCAATGCCTACAGCCCGTAGTGGTCGAGGACTTCATAAAAGAAATCAGAGAAGGGAGGAACCAACCCAACAGTGACGCTGCTCGATAATAAGGGGAAGAAGGTGCTCCCCTTAGGCTCCGGCTCGTCAGACACAAGCCGGAGCTCCGTCTTCCCCCACTCATTGCTCTCTCCCGCTGTCAGCAGGCGCACGGAGGCGAGGCTCTTCTCTGTGACGTTGGGCGCCTCAAGAGTGGGCTCGTACCAAGCCGGTGCCAAGGAAGTCTTGACCTTGCGCGGCGCCATGAGCGGCAGATGCAGAGCAAGGCTGGGGCAGATTTGGAGGTAGTGGTGGCGAAGAGCGAGAAAGGGGATCTGGAGCGAGGCAAGGAAGCAACAAAGGCAAGTGCTTCCTGCACCAGCCTTTTGTCAAGTCAAGCAGTTGCCGAGGCAGCAAGGGGAAGCGGAGAGGCCCATGTCCAATCAACCGCCACGCGTCAACCGAGGCCGCAGGCTTTGGGGGCCCGCGGTGCTCCGAACTTGACCCTTGGCTTCGCCACGAAGCCAAGCCCGAGCGCACCTTGGGCCCAGGGGCTACTATCGGCGTTCTGGGAATGGGGGTCCCCAGACTTGCCTGCCTATGGCCCACGGCTTGGCTGTGACAGCCTGCTTATTGCCCTCTCTTATTTGTTTGAGTTTTCATTTGAATGTTTTTAAAACATGGAGTTTTTGAATCTTTTCATTTGGACTTAAACACTTGGGCATCCTTAGCTTTCACCGAAGTGTTCATTTCTCTCCCAAACCATCATTTCACTTCTGATCCACCACAAAATAATCTTTGGAATATTTTTCTTAAATGAAAAATATTCATTCTCTCTCTAAAACCCTAAGCAAAATCTGTTTGCTCCAAAGCAACCCTAATTTTAATGGCTCTGAAAATTCTAAGATAATTCACAAATATTCTAGGGACCCTAGGGCACCTCCCTGAGCAAAAATATTTCATCACTTTTTGGAATATTTTTGCTACAGAAAATCTTTTCTGTTCTGGACAGAAATGGTGGTTTCTACATCAACTACCATTTTACTTGCTCCATTTGACCTGATCTTTCTTGTGCTTATTTACCTTAGTAACTCTAAGCTAGCCTCCAAAGCATAGCTTCAAACTCCCAGCCATTTGACCACAGTGACATCACAAAGTTACTGTCCAGAAACTTACCAGACTTGTAAAAATTTGCTCTACTGCACCTGGATCCAAACCAAACCGTGGTAAACTTCAAAACCACCGCGAACAACATGCCAGACATGATTTTTCGATGAAGGCTGGCCTGAGGAGAGAGTTCGTGTGGTGAGCACGCGTGTCCACGATGGCAGGCATGCGTGTCGACGTGCTCTGGGAGCCGCCGAGCACTCTGTTCGTGCGTGCTCGCTTCCCCCGCCAGCCAAACCTTGCCAAAACACGCCACCATCATCGTCTCAACACCCTTAACTCCGCCCTGGCACTCGCCGATGCTGGAGCTCGCCGCAGTGAGCACGGGCAAGTCCGGCCAGCCCAACAGTGTGGAGCACACTATGCTCGTCGTCACCCCCTTGATCATGTGCTCGTCTCCGCTTGCCCACAGTGTCCGTGTGACTTCCGTCGCCTTCTCCCCCTCTCACTGACGCCGCTCGTCGCCGGGCGCCGTGGACAGGTGTCCACTGGCGGAGCCCAAACCATCCTCGCCGCTAGCCTATATATAGAGCCCCTCCCCAACCTCCTTGGGCATCCTCCAACACTCACACACACTCCATGGTCGAGTAGGAAGCCGTAGCCCGGCCGGCCAGGCCTCGGGCCGCCGTCCCTGAGCTAAAGCTCGCCAGCGATCCCCTCTAGTCGCTGCGGCAGCTCCAGCCCCTCCTAGGACTGGGCGACCTCTCCAGGGCCTCCGCCTCTCTTTGGTGAGGCCGTCTCGCCCACTCGGAGCCCCTGGAGCGGCCTCTGCTCGCCGTCTTCCTCAACTCCGACGACCTCCTTGTTCTGCCTCCGCTCGCGAGCTAGATTCCGACGCCGTTCGACCACCCTAGCCACGCTATGGGTACAGGCAGGTGCGCCTCGACCTCCTCTTGCCATCCCTCCCTCTCGTTTTGGCCAAAGAGCCCTCGTCGCCGGCGAGAGCTCCGGCGAAGCCGCGGCCGTCTCTGTTTTTCTCTCCCTCTTCCCCACCTGACTAGCGGGGCCCGCTAGTCAACCACTCAGTACGCGCGCGAAGCGGTATGAGTGGTGACGCCCCTGGGCTTTACGCCTTCGACATCACCCCCCCAGTCTTTTTCTTTTATTCAAATTCATTTGAATTTACAGAACACTTCAAACTATTGTAACTTTTTAACCATAAGTCCAAATGAATTGATTCTTTTTGCATTGTGTTCTTTGGAAGGAAATCTAACAGCTCACCAAAGATGAGATTTTTCTGAGCTGTTTAGAATTTCTAGTGAATTTCAGAAGTGTTCTTGATATGTTCTTTTTGTGTTTAAAATTATTTTCAGAAGGTGAGGCTTGTCTTGAGGATCACCAGGAGGCTTGTGAACCTCATCTTCACTAAGGCAAGCCACAGAAACATTTTTATGATGCCGTTTCAATATTTGTGATTTTCTCACTTGAATGAAATTATTAATCCATGCATTTGAATAATTATTGAGTTACTTTTATTTTGTTAAATGTTGGATAGTTGTTATGTCTGATTTACAGAATAGTTGAAACAAGTTTAGTGGATAAAGAAAGTTAAGATTTATTTGAGGTGATGTTAGAAATAATTTTGTTATGCATGGTAGTTATTTTAGCTATATTTTTGCCTTCCTGAAATTGATACAAATTTGTTAGAAAATATTCTGTTAAATCATATTACTTGTTTTACTGAAAGTTTGGACTTAATTTAGTGATAAAGAAAGTAAGAATTGTTGATAGTAAAATCTTTTATTATGCATATGAAAAAGTTATCGGAGTTGCTTTCTTGTGTAAGAAATTAATGAAACTTGTTGCAAAATATTTTGGTTCAGTTGTGAGTCATTTTGAGCTAGTAGAGTAACATGAGTTGTTGACGGTTATGCTTGGTGTAAAGATGACATCGGTCATTTTTTATGATGCATGTGTTGTTTTGCATTTCATGGCATGCTATGACACCGGTCATTATTAGTTTAAAGTTGAAACTGAAAATAACTCAACTTGAATACACCATTGACTGGGTCATGGTGCCGCTGAATCGAGTTCTTTCCAGTGCAACCACATTTGCCTTTATGGGGGCCTTGATTCGGTCCACTGACACGGCCTCTGGTCCGTGCCTCCATCTAGGGAAGGTTATGTCGTGTTTGCGGTGGCCCGGCAAGCAAACATAATATTGTGTGCTCGTTGATGAGATTATGGTACCGAGTCCCCGAGTGGGAGTTTGACCACGACGGTGGTCGGGGTCTCTTTCGCAGACACGGGGCCCGGCAAGCAGACATTGGTGGTGTGTTTGTGATCTGAGGATGATCACGGTTGGTAAGTTGTCCCAAGGGACGTTGAAGCATGATCACAGCATGTTGACATATAGTGTTGCATTTTAATTGGTTAAATATCATGATATTGTTTGTCATTATGATTATGCTTGTTGTGAGCTTGCAAGTACATTCAATGTACTGACCTGGCGTGTCATGCCAGATTTCAGGAAAGTCTCGTTGGAAAGGAGAGTTGTTCGAGTCTAGATCGTGTCCACATCGGTGTCCCTGTGATATGGAGCTCCCGCTACGATGTTATTCCACTACCACGTAGTTGTTCGGATCGAGGCCCCTTTATGTTCACTAAATAATGTACATATTGTTCAGCCGCACCGAGTGTGCCGCTTGGCCTCGACCGCTGTTGTAATATGAACTATGTTCCGCTAGCCTCAATAAAGCGTTTGTTTTCTTACCAATATGTTGTGTGTTGCCAGAATACATGGTCTCTTGGCTGGCAATGTAGGGTAAACCGGTCGCTCTGAGCCGGGGTGCCACAACGATTGGTATCAGAGCCGCGCTGACTGTAGGCCACGCTAGACTACGACATGTTAACTGGACGCTAGGCGCGAGTAAATTTGAGTGCCGGTAGTAGTCATAGCTGGTTGTTGCATTCTAGTCATTTGATTATTATTGTTATGCTAGCCTGCTAATGGTTGTGAGTGTAGATGTCTCCGGTGCCGTATCCGTGCCAGTTGCAGCTGATGCCGTACACGTCACTGCACCTTCTCCACAATGTGTGGCGTCGACTGTACCCTCACGGAGACGAACCAGTCTACTGTGTGTACCGGGAGCGTCTAGCAGACTCAGTATATGAGTATCACGCAGTGCTTACTCTGCGCACCAGTTCCGATTCCGGCTCTTACACTCGCACTTCTCGAAGCGGTTATGCCTCCACCGCTTCTCAAGCTGTCTAGTTTGCCGCATTTGAGGTCCTTGTCGAGCTTAGTTATACCGAGGTTCAAATGCAGTACCACCCAGGTTTCTATTATTACCCATCTCTGCACGACAACGGTCATGTCCGTTTTCCTCTCGTTTACCCGGAGTCTCATAGTGTTGCTAGCCATCTTGCTCGCTATATCACTGCTAGCTATCTGATGATCCACGAGCTGGCTCGAGAGCTGACTCGTGCCCGTACTAGTTTAGCCGCTACCTTGGTCACTACTAGATCCACCACTACTCCGTCCTCACTGAGATTTACCCCTTATGTCCCAGTTAGCTCTAGCTCCCCTATTTCGCCGGTTACTCCCCTGAGTAGCACAGGCGTCTCGGCCGTGAACCCTCTCAGTGCTCCTGCCGAGTGGGTCTCACTTCTTGCTACTCATGCAGCCCCGATGCTTCATCCTACCCCTGCCCCTGAGGGAGAGCCCTCGAGGCAGCGTCATCGCGTTACCCTTAACCCGGAGGTTTCTGTAACCACGTCAGTTCAGGATCTGAGACCGCTTCAGGGGAGGACACCGCAGCACCAGCAGAGCAGTAGTGTCTTTGACTATTCGCAATCATCTAGATGGTGTACGGATGTTGTTGTACGAGTCATGGTGCTTCATGTATGAGAGTAGTGGAACCAGTCAGGTCGTTTAATTTTCATGTATGAGTCTATGTATAATTATGTTGGGACTTTAATCGCCGTATTTTCTTCGCTCTTTTGTCTCTTTCGAGATTTGTTGCTGGCTTTTCCCCAATTTTATTCTTGGATGTCTCTCATCTCGATTGCCTTGCCTTGGGAAAAAATACTCAATAGGATGACGCACGGAGGCCGCAGTAGCAACGTTCGTGAGGGAACTCCTGTTCGTTGTTCCGCACGACAGGCAGGATATTCTCCCGAGCCGTACGTTCAGCCACCACCTCCACCGCCTGATCCTCCCTCCGCCGAGCAAGTTCTGTGTATGTTTGAAGAGAAAAGGAACAACGATCTGATTGAAATATTGAGGAGTGTGCAAGCTATAGTTGGACAAAATGGAAATAAGAATGGTCATCACTCAAAGCTGTCAGATTTTCAGAGGACCAATCCAGCCAGTTTCAGTCGGGTTGTTGACCCATTGGATACAGACGATTGGTTGCGCACCATGGAGAAAAGGCTTGAGATCGCCCGTACTGAAGGAAATGATAAAGTCCCATTGCAACCCATTACCTTGAAGGCGCAGCTGCCATATGGTGGGAAAATACAAAAGCCATGTGGCCGATTGATGAGGAAGTCACCTGGGAAAAATTCAAGGATAAGTTCCGCAAGTATCACATCCCTACTGGAGTTATGAAGGGCAAGCAGCGTGAATTTCTCGCGCTCGTCCAAGGAAATCAATCTATGGCTGAGTATCTGCAAAAATTCAATCATTTGGCCCGTTAATCTCTGTATGACGTGGCCACTAAAGACAGGAAGATTGATAGATTTCTTGGAGGTCTAACTCCGCAACTCCGGTGTGCTCTCAGCATGTTTGATTTCACCGATTTCCAAACTCTCCTAGATAAGGCATTCATTGCTGAACGGGAGCACAAGCTTATATCAGATAATAGGCCTGCTAACAACGACAACAAGCGCAAGTTTGAGCCAAAGAAGGACGGATAACTTGTGCAAAAGGCTCATACTTGGCAGCAGACTCAGGTGGAACACAGGCCAAATTGGCAGCAAAATGTTAACAAGACCACCACTCAAGTCAAGAATATTGTAACCAGTCTAACACATGAGGAGCGCCAGCGCAATAATTCTTGTTTCATTTGCGGGCAGCCCGGACATTATGCCAAACAGTGGCCCAAGAACCACAAGGTGAATGCTCTGAGAAGGCCACAAGTCAACTTTATGGAGTCAGGGTCAACCCAGCAAAACTTCACTGGGCACGTGAATCATATCTCCGCCGATGAAGCCCAAGAGAAGCCAGAAGTCGTCATTGGTATGTTTTCTGTTAATGACATACCCGCAGTAATTTTATTTGACTCTGGGGCTTCCCATTCTTTTATTTCTCAGAGTTTTGCCACCCAAAACAATTTTCCTTGCACAATTATGGGCAAAAATATGCTGGTACAAATCCCGGGATCTATAATCAAGAGCAATCTAGTCTGCCGTGATCTGGAGATCAATGTCAACGGGGCCACTTTCCAACATCTCTGATAATCATTGAGTCTGAACAATTGGATATTATATTGGGTATGAATTGGCTGACCAAATATCAAGTTTGTATAAGCTGCGCAACCCGAGAAGTCAATTTGATTAGTCTGAATGGGCAGCTCACCAATTTCTATGCTCGCAAGCATGTACCCAAGCCAGAACTAGTTTGCACCTCTATGACTGAATTGGAATTTAGTCCTATGGTCAGTGAGTACCTTGATGTGTTTCCAGAAGAACTTCCAGGCATGCCACCAGATTGGGAACTGGAGTTTGCCATAGATCTTGTGCCCGGAACCGCACCATTATACAAGAAATATTACCGGATGCCCTCATCAGAATTAGTGGAACTAAAGAAACAGCTTGAGGAATTACTCCAGAAGGGTTATATTCATCCCAGATCTTCACTGTGGGGGTCACCTGCAATTTTCATGGGCAAAAAGGATGGCAGTCTCCTTATGTGCATAGATTATCGCCAGCTGAATGAGGTCACCATCAAAAATAAATACCCACTACCAAGGATTGATGATATGTTTGATCAGCTCAGTGGGGCTAAAGTATTCTCAAAAATCGATTTACAGACCGGATATCATCAGCTCAAGATTAAAAAGGAAGATATTCCTAAGACCGCATTCACTACACGATACGGTCTTTAGGAATATACTGTGATGTCCTTTGGTCTCACCAATGTCCCTGCCTTCTTCATGCACATGATGAACAAAGTGTTCATGGACTTCCTCGACAAATTTGTGGTAGTCTTTATTGACAACATCCTCATTTACTCCAAGAGTGAAGAAGAGCATAAGGATCACCTCCGAGTAGTGCTACTACGACTCCGAAACCATCAGTTATACGCCAAGTTCAGTAAGTGTGAATTTTGGCTCAAGCAAGTTGGGTTTCTCGGACATGTACTATCCACCAAAGGTATAGCCATGGACCCGAGCAAAGTAAAGGATGTGCTCGCTTGGGTACCGCCCACAACTGTAACACAGATCCGGAGTTTCCTCGGATTAGCTGGATACTATCTTCATTTCATTGAAGGGTTTTCAAAAATTGCTAAACCTATGACGAAACTGCTCAAAAAGGATACAAAGTTTATGTGGACCGAGGACTGTGAGAAGAGTTTTAATGAGCTAAAGACATGTCTGACAACCGCACCGGTATTGACTCTTCCAGACATTTATCGCAGCTTTGATGTGTACTGTGATGCCTCCAGACAAGGTATCGGTTGCGTGTTGATGCAAGACGGCAATGTAGTAGCCTATGCATCACGACAACTACGACCACATGAGGGAAATTATCCTACTCATGATTTGGAATTGGCCGCAGTGGTTCATGCATTAAAAATTTGGAGACACTATCTCATTGGGAAAAGGTGCCAAATATTTACCGAACACAAAAGCCTCAAGTACATCTTCACTCAGCCAGATTTAAATCTCCGTCAGCGAAGATGGTTAGTTGGTCAAGGATTATGACCTTGGAATAAATTACCATCTAGGCAAGGCCAACGTCGTTGCCGATGCGCTCAATCAAAAGCCCGTCAGCTTAAATGTCATGTTAAAATCATTGCCTACCGAACTTCAGGAGGAGATCGCTCAGCTCAACTTGGTCATCGTGGATGCTGGCCTCATTAATATTTTGGAAGTTACCCCCACACTTGAGATGGAAATCCGCAAGGCCCAGCCAGATGATGCCGAGCTACAAAAACATGCAAGGCAGCTCCCAGATTTCTTCAAGGACAACTTCGGTACCCTCCGATTCCATGGACGAATTTGTGTACCAAATCAACCGGACTTGAAGAAGAAAATCTTGTCAGAAGCACACGAATCCTCGCATTCCAATCATCCGGGAGGTACGAAAATGTATGAAGACCTTAAGTAAATATTCTGGAGGGATGGGAAGAAGAAATACATTGCCTATTTTGTAGCCTGTTGCGACATATGCAACAAGGTGAAAGTAGATCATCAGAAGCCAGCCGGACTTCTCCAACCACTGCCAGTTTCACAATGGAAATGGGATGATGTTTGCATGGATTTCATCACCGGATTGCCTAGGACTCAGCGTGGCAAAGACGCAATCTGGGTTATAGTGGACACCCTCACCAAGGTTGCTCACTTCACCCTGATCAGCACCAGATACAAAGCAGATGAACTTGCACAACTCTATGTATCCAGAATCGTCAGTCTGCATGGAGTACCCCGGACTATCACTTCCGACGAAGTTCTTTGTTTACCTCCGCTTTCTGGTCCCGTCTCCATCAAGCCTTTGGGACAGCCCTAAAATATAGTACTGCTTATCACCCTCAGATGGATGGTCAGACAGAGCGAGTAAATCAAATACTCGAAGATATGTTGCGAGCCTATGTGCTAGCCAACGGGGCGAAATGGGAAGATTTCTTGCCATATGTCGAGTTCTCGTATAACAACAGTTTCCAGACCAGTCTAAAGACATGACCATATGAAGCTCTATATGGTCATAAGTGTCGCACTCCTCTAAATTGGTCTCAATCTGGAGATAGCCATATCTTCGGGACCGATCTCATGATGGAAGCCGAGAGACAAGTCTGGGAAATCAGATACCGACTGCAATTGGCCAAATCCCGTCAGAAGAGTTATTATGATGCAAAGCACCGGCAGGTCAGTTTTGATCCCGAAGAACACATGTACCTCCGAGTCACTCCTAGGAGAGGAGTTAAGCGATTTCAGATTCGTTGAAAGCTGGCACCCAGATTCATTGGTCCATTCCCAATTATGTCTCGAGTGGGTACGGTTGCATACCAACTGGAACTACCCCCGGAGTTGTCAGATATACACAATGTATTCCATGTCTCGCAATTAAGACGATGCATATCCCCGCCTTAGAAAAGGACTGCAATGGCTGAGATAGAATTGGCAAAGTATTTAACTTATGAAGAAAGACCATTCAAAATTTTGGATCAAGTGGAAAGGGTCACTCGCAGCAAAGTCAGAAATTTTTTCAAAGTTCAGTGGGAGCATCACACAGAGTCAGAAGCAACTTGGGAGCAGGAAGAGTTCCTTAAGAGTCAGTATCCAGAGTGGTTTTCCCAAGCAACCGAATCTCAAGGACGAGATTCATTCTAAGTGGGGGAGGTTTGTGATAGCCTGGGTTTTTCCCTCTCTTATTTGTTTGAGTTTTCATTTGAAATTTTTTGAAACATGGAGTTTTTGAATCTTTTCATTTGGACTTAAACACTTGGGCATCCTTGGCTTTCACCCAAGTGTTCATTTCTCTCCCAAACCATCATTTCACTTCTGATCCACCACAAAATAATCTTTGGAATATTTTTCTTAAATGAAAAATATTCATTCTCTCTCTAAAACCCTAAGCCAAATGTGTTTGCTCCAAAGCAACCCTAATTTTTATGGCTCAGAAAATTCTAAGATAATTCACAAATATTCTAGGGACCCTAGGGCACCTCCCTGACCAAAAATATTTCATCACTTTTTGGAATATTTTTGCTATAGAAAATCTTTTCTATTCTAGACAGAAATGGTGGTTTCTACAGCAACTACCAGTTTACTTGCTCCATTTGACCTGATCTTTCTTGTGCTTATTTACCTTACTAACTCTAAGCTAGCCTCCAAAGCACAACTTCAAACTCCCAGCCATTTGACCATAGTAACATCACAAAGATACTGTCCAGAAACTTACCAGACATGTAAAATTTTCTCTACTGCACCTGGATCCAAACCAAACCGTGGTAAACTTCCAAACCACCGCGAACAACATGCCAGACATGATTTTTGGACGAAGGCTGGCTGAGGACAGAGTTCGCGCGGTGACCACGCGTGTCCACGATGCCAGGCATGCGTGTCGACGCGCTCTGGGAGCCGCCGAGCGCTCTGTTCGCGCGTGCTTGCTTCCCCCGCCTGCCAAACCTTGCCAAAACTCACCACCATCATTGTCTCGACACCCTTAACTCCGCCCTGGCACTCACCGACGTCGGAGCTCCCCACAGCGAGCAGGGGCAAGGTCTGGCCAGCCCAACAGTGCGGAGCGCACTGTGCTCGTCGTCACCCCCTTGATCATGTGCTCGTCTCCGCTCGCCCACAGTGGCCGCGTGACCACCGTCGCCTTCTCCCCCTCTCACTGACACCGCTCGTCGCCGGGTGCCGTGGACAGGTGTCCACCGGCGGATCCCGAAGCACCCTCGCCGCTCGCCTATATATAGAGCCCCTCCCCAACCTCCTAGGGCATCCTCCAGCACTCACACACACTCAACGGTCGAGTAGGAAGCCATAGCCCGGCCGGGCAGGCCTCGGGCCGCCGTCCCCGAGCTCGAGCTCACCGGCGATCCCCTCTGGTCATCGCGGCAGCTCCAGCCCCTCCCAGGCCTGGGCGACCTCTCCAGGGCCTCCGCCTCTCTTCGGTGAGGCCGTCTCGCCCGCTCGGAGCCCCTGGAGCGGCCTCTGCTCGTCGTCTTCCTCAACTCCGACGACCTCCTCGTTCTGTCTTCGCTCGCGAGCTACATTCCGACACCGTCCGACCACCCCTAGCCACGCTATGGGTATGGGCAGGTGCGCCTCGACCTCCTCTTGCCATCACTCCCTCTCGTTTTGGCCAAAGAGCCCTCGTCGCCGGCGAGAGCTCCAGCGAAGCCGCGGCCGTCTCTATTTTTCTCTCCCTCTTCCCCCACCTGACTAGCGGGGCTCGCTAGTCAGCCACTCGGTACGCGCGTGAAGCGGTATGAGTGGTGGCACCCCTGGGCTTTACTCCTTCGACGTCACCCCCCAGTCTTTTTCTTTTATTCAAATTCTTTTGAATTTATAGAACACTTCAAACTGTTATAACTTTTTAACCATAAGTCCAAATGAATTGATTCTTTTTGCATTGTGTTCTTCGGAAGGAAATCTAACAGCTCACCAAAGATGAGATTTTTCTAAGTTGTTTAGAATTTCTAGTGAATTTCATAAGTGTTCTTGATATTTTGTTTTTGTGTTTAAAATTATTTTCTGAAGGTGAGGCTTGTCTTGAGGATCACCAGGAGGCTTGTGAACCTCATCTGCACTAAGGCAAGCCCCAACAACATTTTTATGATGCCATTTCAATATTTGTGATTTTCTCACTTGAATGAAATGATTAATCCATGCATTTAAATAATTATTGAGTAACTTGTATTCTGTTAAATGTTGGATAGTTGTTATGCCTGATTTACAGAATAGTTGAAACTAGTTTAGTGGATAAAGCAAGTTAAGATTTATTTGCGGTGATGTTAGAAATAATTTTGTTATGCATGGTAGTTATTTTAGCTATATTTTTCCTTCCTGAAATTGATAAAAATTTGTTAGAAAATATTCTGTTAAATATTCTGTTAAATCATATTACTTTTTTTATAGAAAGTTTGAACTTAATTTAGTGATAAAGAAAGTAAGAATTGTTGATAGTAAAATCTTTTGTTATGCATATTAAAAAGTTATCAGAGTTACTTTCTTGCGTAGGAAATTAATGAAACTTGTTGCAAAATATTTTGGCTCAGTTGTGAGTCATTTTGAGCTAGTAGAGTAACGTGAGTTCTTGACGGTTATGCTTGGTGTAAAGATGACATCGGTCATTTTTTTATGACGCATGTGTTGTTTTGCATTTCATGGCATGCTATGACACCGGTCATTGTTAGTTTAAAGTTGAAACTGAAAATAACTCAACTTGAATACACCGTTGATCGGGTCATGGTGCCGCTGAATCGAGTTCTTTCCAGTGCAACCACATTTGCCTTTATGGGGGGCCTTGATTCGGTCCACTGACATGACCTCCGGTCGGTGCCTCCATCTAGGGAAGGTTATGTCGTGTTTGCCCTAGCCTGGCAAGCAGACATAATCTTGTGTGCTCGTTGATTAGATTAAGGTACCGAGTCCCCGAGTGGGAGTATCCCCGAGTGGGAGTTTGACCACGACGGTGGTCGGGGTGTCTTTGGTAGACACGGGGCCACCCAGGACCAGCCCGTTGGGGATTTGGGTTGGAGTGGCTGTGAGAGTGCTGTGGAAATGGAGGGGTTTCGTCGGAATGCCATTGGTCCACCTGAATGGGAGTGTGAGGCCATGGTTTCCGTGGTGTGGGTACAGTGTGCTACCTCTGCAGAGTGTATAATCTATCGATAGCCACATCCACGATTACAGACACCTCGTAGTAGGTCCCACCATGAGTCAACGAATAATAAAAATAGCACACTAATCTGGAAAACTCTGCATTGTCGAGGATGGCAGAAAGGCCATCGAGGAATTTGGGACCAGATATTGGTCGTGGTTGTGATCGCCGTAAGGATCACGAGTCATGTTGGTAAAGACCACGTTGGTGGTGTGTTTTACCACATTGGTGGTGTGCTTGTGATCTAAGGATGATCACGGTTGGTAAGTTGTCCCAAGGGACATTCAAGCATGATCACAGCATGTTGACATATAGCGTTGCATTTTAATTGGTTAAATGTCATGATATTGTTTGTCATTATGATTATGCTTGTTGTGAGCTTGCAAGTACATTCAATGTACTGACCTGGCGTGTCATGCTAGATTTCAGGAAAGTCTCATTGGTAAGGAGCATTGTTCGAGTCTAGAGCATGTCCACATCAGTGTCCCTGTGATATGGAGCTTCCTCTACGACGTTATTCCGCTGCCACGTAGTTGTTCGGATCGAGGCCCCTTTATGTTCACTAAATAATGTACATATTGCTCAGTCGCACCGAGCGTGCCGCTTGGCCTCGACCGCTGTTGTAATATGAACTATGTTCCGCTAGTCTCAATAAAGCGGTTGTTTTCTGTACCAATATGTTGTGTGTTGCTAGAAGACATGGTCTCTAGGCTGGCAATGCAGGGTAAACCGGTCGCTCTGAGCCGGGGTGCCATAGTGGCCAAGCCAGCAGGCCGTACGGCCCATTTTCACCAACAAAGCATTCAAGACCCTTACGAAGGTCCAAGCCTCGCGAGGCGGACGACACAAGACCTCCTCTGGAGTAGCCTAGCTAGGCAGGCTGACGAGGAGCGGAGATATCAAGGCGGGGCAAACCTCACGAGGCCTTCGTGACGTGATCCATGACGCACGACACCAGGCAGGCACCAGGCGGGCGCCAGCGCGCGTAGCGTCCTTGTTTCCTCTTTGGTGCTAACGAGGCCACCGGAGGCAAAGAGTACCGAGGCATCAGGCAAAGGTTGCTATATTGGGGCAACAAGACCAAGACCAGGAGGACGGCAAGACGGAGGTCATCGTGGAGCCCAAGACGGCGTCACCGCCAGAGCCTTTCGCATGCGAAGACCACTTTTGTCTGGATAGCTTGTACTAGCTGTCCCCCTTCAAATTGGCCCGCCGTTGTTGGCTCCCTTCCTGCTCGATATTTGGGAAGAGGACCAGGGCCTATATAAGTAGAGCTAGCCACCATAGTAGGGCGATCTCATATGATCTCTGATCTAATCTCTCTCATCTCATCTCATCTTAGCTTGATCCAACCCGATCGAGAGCCTACTCACAAGAACACCTCAACATCAGGAGGCTGTTCTTCCCTTGTACTGTTCATCATCTGCCCTAGAGGCAATCCACCACAACCACACTGGAGTAGGGCATTACACAACAACGGTGTCCTGAACCAGTATAAACCTCGTGTATTTCTGTGTTGCGAGTTTGTCGAGTTCGTCCGCAAGATCTTAGCGAGCTAGGGCGTAGATCGGTAGGAAGGAAAGACTTCGTGCGCACCCTAGTGTTTGAACCTTAAGGGTTTGCCGGAACCCCACATCCGACAGAACACGTGCTGTTAATCGGGAGCCAACCGGCTTGGATGGAACAGGCGATGGAAACGAGGTCCGGTGTACCGCAGAATGGAGGAAATGGTTTTGTGTTCGACCAGCCATGGTTGAAACGGGATCCTGTTCATCGAGAGGGGTCTGTCATATCGCAAAATGGAGCAAACGGACCTCCTACGGCCAAAACAGGGTCCTGTTGATCAGGAGGGGTGTGGCATACCGCAAAATGGAGGAAATGGACTTGTGTTGGAGCGGTACGGTCGAAACGGGGGTCCTGTTCATCGGGAGGGGTGTGGCGTACCGCAAAACGGGACTCCATGGGATACTATTCATCTCCACTGTCGACTACCTCCACGGGCTACTATTCCTCCACCGTCGACCTCCTCCAGCCTCCACATGCGACTGTTCATCCATGGGCTCCTGTTCATCGAGCCTCCACCACGCGCTCCTCCACCGGCTACTATTCAACCAACCCTCTCCATGGGGGTCCTGTTCAACCACCCCTCCATGGGCTACTGTTCATCCAGCCCTCCACCGGCTACTGTTCATCCAGCCCTCCACCGGCTACTGTTCATCGAGCCCTCCACGGGGTCCTGTTCATCCACCGACTCGATCTATCAGGGTACTGTCCATCCAGCGGCAACGTCCTACTACAACGGGTTCCTGTTCATCCAACCCCCCTCCGGGAACTGTTCATCCAAACCCCCTCAACAATGCTCACTATTCATCCAGGGAAGGAGGTAGCAGTGTTCGATCGGCTTTAGTTAGCAGCAATAGCGAAGGAATCACTACGGCTCACTTAACAGCAAGGGACCGATCGATCACTCGGGTTTAGTAACGTGTAGCCTGCAGCGCAATCGCTTCGGTCCAGTTAGAGCGCAACGCCTCGCACACACGCGCGTACGTACGAGAGAAACGCGCATCGCTCGGCCCCCGACCACCCACTGTAACCGGGAACTCCCCGATATTTTCGTCGCCCTCGCTTCTACCACGGTTTTTTCTGTCATGGACGGCCCAAAGAATTTCATGCATCTGCGTCTCCGGCCCGCCCAAGACGAAAAGACCATTTTCTGTCATGATTTTCTGTCATAGAAGTAGGAGCCCACCACATCTATGATGATACCGGGTTTTGTCAGAATTATCGTCATCGAAGTGTCATAAGTATGATAGAAAAAAATTTGTTCGGCCCAAAAAGTCACGGATGTGTCTTTTTTTGTAGTGCCACATAGATAGATCTTGTCTACATCATGTCATCGTTCTTATTGCGTTACTCTGTTTGTCCATGAACTTAATACACTAGATGCATGCTGGATAGTGGGCGATGTGTGGAGTAATAGTAGTAGATGCAGGAAGGAGTCGGTCTACTAATCTTGGACGTGATGCCTATGTAATGATCATTGCCTGGATATCGTCATGAGTATTTGAAGTTTTGTCAATTCCCAACAGTAATTTGTTCACCCACCGTTTGCTATTTTTCTCAAGAGAAGCCACTAGTGAAACCTACGACCCGGGGTCTCTTTCTCATATATTTGACTTTGCGATCTACTTTTCCTTTGCATTTATTTTCAGGTCTATTAAACCAAAAAATACAAAAATACCTTACTGCAATTTATTCTTATTTTTTTTGGCGTTCGATCTATCAATCTACTACAAATTTACCTCACGTTCGTTTGCCTATCTTGAGGTGACGTACCCTGGAAGGGATTGACAACCCCTTTAACACGTCGGGTTGTGAGAAGTTTTTTGTGTGTAGGTGATGTTTACATTGTGTTCCTTGGTTCTCCTACTGGTTCAATAACCTTTGTTTCACATATGACAGAAATACCTACCGCCGTTGTGCTGCATCATCCCTTCCTCTTTGGGGAAATACCGATGTAGCTTCAAGCGACATTAGCCAACCACACCAACCGTAACTGTTGGGTAATCAACTGGGCCCGCAAGCTCACACCCGAGGAACAGGGCAAGGGTCCTCGCGTGAGGACGTTGATGAACCTCACGGGCCGAACAATGGAGGCCAAAAGCAGTTCCCTCCCAAGGTAAAAACCGTGAACATGATCTATGTCATGCATATACCCAAGAAGGAGTGAAAGCGTGCACTCCGAGATGTCTACGTCGTAGAGCCGGTGGCCCCGAAATACAACCCATGGTCGGCTTGTCCGATCACCTTCGACCGAAGAGACCATCCAACCAGTATCCATCCTGGAGGAAAGGTAGCTCTGGTACTCGACCCTGTCGTGGATGGATACCACCTCACCAGAGTCCTTATGGACGGAGGCAGCAGCCTCAATCTGATTTACTCGGATAAAGTGAAGAAGATGGGAAAATCGATCTGTCAATGATCAAACCTAGCAACACTACCTTCAAAGGAGTAATCCCATGCGTAGAAGCATGCTTCTCGGGAACCTTCACCTTGGAAGTAGTCTTCGGCTCGCCCGACAACTTCCGAAGCAAAGACTTGATCTTTAACATTGCCCCTTTCGACAGCAGTTATCACGCACTCCTTGACCGAACAGTGTTCGCTCACTTTAACGTTGTCCCTCACTACGCATACCTGAAGCTTAAGATGCTAGAGCCCAAGGGCGTCATTACCATTAACGGTAACACTAAACGCTCACTCCAAACTGAGGGACACACAACGGCTCTATCAGCTGAAGTCCAGGCTGCCAAAGAGGCGTCGGAGCCCCAGACTCCTATCAGGGGGCTGGACGCACGCAAACGAGCTCGAGCCACAGCCCCAGTCCTAGAGTCCTCTCGATCCCATCCCAAATAGGGATACGCACCCCACAACATAGCCTTCCCAGCTGTAAAATACGTGCCTTGAGTGCATAATTTCATGCTTAAAATTCCATGGGCAACTGTGGGGCAAAAGGTACAAGGGGTCAAGTGCTCGACTCAATCAAGCCAAGGCCAAAGATGTCCTCGGACTACACATCACCAATAGGCACCATTTAGGGCTTGGCTAGTGTCAAGCTGATATCCTGTGGCGACCTCTCAAGACCCTCTTTCAAGGGCCCATCCACCAACAACTACCTCTTTCGACTACGGGAGTTTAACAAAGAGCAAAGGCGCAGACGTGCAACAGGGCGTAGTAGGGCCGTTAAACCACTCATGCAGGCCCTGTGTAAACCTTCCCTCTAATAAATTTATTTTCAAAGTATTTGTAAACAATTGCTTTGGTAGTTCGGATTGTATGTTTAGACGTCACAAATTCGAAGGAAATAAAAGACAATTTTCTTTTTACGATCATACTGTTGTCGTTTGTTCCTTTCTGCTTTTTATGTCGAAGTAAACTAGTTTGATACACGTTTTATTTTCGATGCGATCATCTAATAAACTGGGGGCTCGACTATAGGTTGTACCCCAAGCATCATTCCAGCACTATTTTTTGTTCCATGTGTTCGGCATCTTGGATATTGCATTATATGAATCGGTTGTGAATTATGTCTTTAGACAATAGTTGGGTTGGCCGGCTCCTGTGTTTGCCCTGTTACATTCTGCATTGTTCGGCTAGGAGGGAAAAGGGAGAACCACTACAAGTGTACTTCCGGCTTGCCTGGTTAGGTACCTCAGTGGAGAAAGACGAAAACTGAATGTCATAATAAGCAAGAACTGGTCGGCGATCCAATGAGAAGTGTTAAACTAAAAATCGATGGAGGTTATTATGTGTCAAACGAAGGGTTTGCTATCACAAGAACCAAGTGATGACGGCATCAGCCTCAGCACATCCGAATATCACACACAATGGGGGCTAGTCACTAGCTCCCGTAGTCAAGCTCCTATGGCTAAGTGAAAGCACTAAAACTGCATAGTCTGATTGCCTTGTTTTCCTTACACACTACCACCTCCGGGCACTGAGACATCAGCTAAGGGTTAAAGTCTTAAAAAGAAAACACCATTTGCAGTCTCTACAAGGGGGTTGAAGCTGACAACTGGTAACTTTCAGTTTCAAACAGCCGCATAGGAGTCAAAATAAACAAACAAGGTGTTATATACAAGTTCAACAATTGTGTTATTGAGCACGATAGTTCAAACCCCTTCAAATAAACGGAAATAAATTCATTCATAAATTACATCTGTCGAACATTGGGCCTCTATCGCCGACCACCATCCATCATGATGGGAAAAATACTACTCGGGGTGCATGTGCTCCTTCCCAAGGGGCGGAGGTCCGATGGCCATTTCGACTGGCTTGATCTTTGGCCAATGCACCATGGTCTTGCCGAAGGCCATTCGAGCTCCCTCAATGCATACAGAGTGCTTCCAGATGTCAATCCAGGCGCGGCGTCGCACAACCTCTTCACCAAGCCAAAGTAGCTTCTCGGCAGCGGCTCTGAAGGCCATAACTTGACGCAAAGGTCCTTCATCATCGGCTCTTGCCATCCGATGCAACTCCATCAGCTACTTCATTTGGTTGCTGAGGAGGGGAGGGTGATCGAGCGCCTCAAACTACGCCCAAAATAGCCTCTTCTCGGCATGGACCTGCAGGGGCACGAAGTACTTGGCCGCATCTGACACACTCCTCGGGAGGTCCACAAAAGTGCCTGGGAATGCCATACTCACATGAGTAAAGCGAACCTGTTACCACCAAATACACTTTGCAGTAAGTACGGCTTACCATCCACAATAAGCTTGGCTTGGCGGAGTTCATCCTAGCGACCTCGCGCCTCCACCTGCGCTTCCTTGACCTCTGACCTCAACGAGGTTAGCTCGATGGCCCGATCCTAACTTTTCTCCTCAAGGACCTCACATCTCGTGATAGCATCCTTGAGCTCTTGTTGCACCTCTGCCACTCGGGCTTCATGCCGCTAGCTCGTAGTCTTCACCGCTACCAATTTGGTGGCCACCTATTCGGCCGCCGCTCTTTGCTGTGTCGTTTCCTGCTGAGCTCTCCTCAGCTCAGCCTTCAGGTTCTTGACCTCCACGGTGGCAGCTACAGTAATATCATTTGTACTGCATTTAGGATAACTTCGAAAAATTGTATTACCATAAGGTTGTAGTCCAACAGCTCGGTTCGAACTTACCTTGCATCACGTCGAACCGCTTGTTTAACAGACCGATCTCATCCTTGGAGCTCTTGATCTTCCGATTCAGTTTGGCCAACTCCTCGGCGTTGGCAGCAGCCACTAAAGATGATGCTTACACATAAACTAAGTATATTAGGCTCCCGCATCATTGATTTTCGATCCTCTCTTGGGCTTTTAATCCAACTCAAGTCTCGGGGGCTACAACCCACTTTGGCTACCATCTATATCTCTAAACTATTCGACCCCCGCATGAGTTTTTCAAACTCAATCAGGGCCTCGGGGGGCTACTGTATATGAGGTTGCATGACCATATAAAAGAACTTCTTTAAGAAAAAGGGCATTACATGGCTTGCGATGAAGCAGGTCAGAAGGCTGCTGAAAGCCTCCTTTAGTCCATGGTCCACGGACCGAAGACTTTGCAAAACCATGCCCATCAGGGTGCGGTGCTCCTCGGCGATGAAGGAGCTGGTTAAAGCTTCCTCCAATGCATCCGGCCACCCAGTCAAAGCCCACTCCGGAGCCGGCGGGGGTGGCGGAGGCACCTCGGCTCCTTCCTCTGTGGAAGCCGAGATGGTTCGCTCCTGGTGCCTTTGTCGCATCGCCTCTTCCCCCTGTGCTCGGCCCAGATGGGGTCCTCCTAGACATAACCTCCTCAGTCTCCTCAATGACCTGGGGAGGCGAGGCGCGCGATCCGGTCCCGCTCTCCACCAGTGCTGCCAATGGAGAGTCCCACTCCGAGACTTGATCGATGGGGAGGTCGCGCAGTGGGCTGCGATATCAAAAGTAGGCTCACAATTAATAATAGACTTAGGTTGGCTAAGTAATGATAAGTCTCCGTCGTATCTACTTTTCCAAACACTTTTGCCCTTGTTTTGGACTCTAACTTGCATGATTTGAATGGAACTAACCCGGACTGACGTTGTTTTCAGTAGAATTGCCATGGTGTTATTTTTGTGCAGAAATAGAAGTTCTCGGAATGACCTGAAAATCAACGGATATTATTTTTGGAATATATAAAAAATACTAGAAGAAGAGTCCACGTCAGGGGGCCCACACCGTGTCCACGAGGGTGGGGGCGCGCCTACCCCCCTAGGCGCGCCCCCTGCCTCGTGGCCCCCATCACGCTCCACGCCATATATTCGTGTTTGGGGAGAAAAAAATAAGAGAGAAGGATTCATTGTGTTTTACGATATGGAGCCGCCGCCAAGCCCTAAACTCTCTCGGGAGGGCTGATCTGGAGTCCGTTCGGGCTCCAGAGAGGGGAATTGTCACATCCCTAGTTCTGGTATGACCTAGGCAAGCCTTCTTGTGAGCATCATGTTTAAATTTCATTTAAATTTGAAGTGGGGATTTGTGAAACCCTCAGAAATCATTTCTGGAAATAACCCAGATAAAAATTGCTTCAAAAAGGTCCAAGAAAATGTTCATGTTGCTCTCTGAAAATATTGGTCAGAGGTAAAATTCAAACTAATATTTTCAGGAGCTCATAAATATTTATTTTGGCCTTTTGGAATTAATGCAATAATTATTTACCTTGGATATATATATATATATGTGATATAGTTTATATATGTCCAAAAATTCTGATTTTTGCTGAGGGTTTTTGGAATAACCCCTTAGGTCCCTGCAAAAATTGTCAGAAGAAAATAAAATGATTTAGTATTATTACTAAGTCAAAACAAATGTCAGAAAATAGAAAAGAAAATAAAAAAATGAAAACGCTTACCTGGACCTACCTGCGACCTGGCACAGTGCGGCCCAGCAGGCCGGCCCAGCCAACTGGCCCCTGCCAGTCGTCCTTGTCCTCGCGCCAGTCGGTCGGGCGTGAGCCCCGCGCGCGCGCACCGCCATGCCGCCACACCACCTGCCTGCCTGGCCTCCCCCTCATCGCTTGGATGCTCTACTCTCTCTCTCTCTCTCTCTCTCTTTCTCTCTCTCTCTCTCATGGCCTCCCCTCCTCTCCCTAGCTCTCTCACGAGAATGGCCGAGCGCTGCTGTCATAGCTACCGCCTCCCCCTCGCTCTCTCTCCATGTCTGCAAGCTCCGCCACGTCGCCGGTCATCTCTCCATCAAGCCATGCGCCTCGGGAGGCCCTAGAGCGCCTCCATCGACGTCGTCTTCATCTCCGGACACCGGAGATCGTCTTCGCCGCTCCGCCGTCTCCAGTGCATCCCCGAGCTCACCGTCAAGCCCGTCGAGTCTGCAGTGAGCTTCTGCTCCGTTCCCCTCTTCCCGTTCCTCCGTTCTCACATCGTAGATCCTTTTCCCCACCACGGCCGTAGCTCCTCGCCGCTGATCATCGAGCCACCGTGGCCAGAGCCCGAGCCAGTCGCCCCCGAGCACCTAGCAGTCGCCTAAATGGTCGCCGGAGCGATAATCCCGTGCCCCTCCGCCACGTTCTGCCTCACCGGTGGCTAAACGCCGGCAAGATTGAGTGGGTTTGACCCCCCCCCCCCAGTTGACCAAATTTGACCCGTATGGGTCAATGACATGTGGGGCCCGGCCCTGCTAATTTTTAGTTTAGGATTAGTTTAATACCTAACTAACTCTGTTAGCTAACCGTGTCACTGACGTGTGGACCCCACATGTCAGGTTTGACCGGGTAAACCTGGTTGACCTGCTGACGCAAGCATGACACTGTGCTGACACAATATATCATTTTCTTGTTTAAAAATAAATCAGGAAAATCCAGAAAATGATATAAACTTTAAAAAATTCATAGAAATTCAACCATAGCTCAGATTGAAATAATTTATATATGAAAAATTATTAGAAAAATGCAATCTATCCATCTGTACCATTTTCATGCATGATAAACCAACTTATACTTGCTGTATAGGTGAAAACATATGAATGGCATTTATAAGAGCTTATTTTGGAGATGCATTTGAATCTTTGGTTCAAATGGACTTCAACCAAATGAATTCTAGTTGCATTAGCGCAAACAACATCACATATACATGCCATGTTCATGCATCATATTGTTGCATATGATTGTGTATTGATTGTCGACGCCGTTCCTTCTCGATAGGTCCTGCTCCAAAGACCGATCCAGAGTACCTGTCAGAGGAGCAGTGCCCCCTGTTGATCTACTAGGCAAGCAAACCCCCTTTTTCATTCCGATACAATCCTACTCTCTCGCTCCTGCTCTCATTTATTGCATTAGGACAACAACAATTCAACTGCTACTTTATGCTGCGGTAGTTGAACCCATTCCTCTGCATGACCTATCATTGCCACAGTAAATAGTTAAAACCCACTAGCATGTGTAGGAGTTTATTGAGCCATGTTGTGTTCCTACCATGCCATGCTTGCTATTGCTTAGAGTTGTGTCAGGTCTGATTCATCGGGAATGAATTGGAGTGTTACGATATGTTCTGGTGCTGAGAGTTAAGTGTGTGAACACAATTTGGTAAAGGTAGCGGTGAGAGGCTATGTAGGAGTACATGGTGGGTTGTCTCATTGGGACCGTCCTTAAGAACTGAGTTCTGTGTAATTTGTCCAATGACTAGTTACTACCACACATTGGGCTCCGGGCGCTCCAAGCTCTCTCGACTTATTAGCCAACTTGATCTCTGTCCAGGAGTTGCAAATAGTTTCTGGTGTTTGTAGGTAGTGTTAGTAGTCTACCAAGTGGAACCCGGCCAGGTGGGCTTGGGACAAACTAGGCACAGTGGCATGGTGTACCAAGTGGCACCCGGATGGTGGGCTTGGGAACCCTGCTCACATCGTTTGGGGCCGTGAGCGACACCCCGGCCGAATCTCCTTGCATATGGAACCCGAATAGGCGATAAACCTGGATGAGAGACTTGTGTGGTTAGTCAGGTCGTGGCCGACACCCTCGCCAGGCTTCCGCTTGAAGGTTGCCGAGGTACATGACATGTACATGGCGGTAAGTGGCGAGAGCATGTGTGAAGAAGTACACCCCTGCAGGGTTATCATGATCTATTCGAATAGCCGTGTCCTCAGTTACGGACTTCTTGGATGCTTACGTGGTACATAGACAACTTGATGTGGATACTCTAAAATGCTCAAGACAAGTGTGAGTGCTATGGATGCCCTTCTCGTAAGGAAACGAGGATGAATCCATAGTAGTGTATTGATGTGGTGTTTAGTGGACTCGTGTGCGCTGCCTCACCTCAAAGAAGTTTCTCGTAGTCATAGAACAGGATAGCCATTGAGTCAAAGCTGGCTTGCTGCAACTAAACCCCACACTGCCTTCTTGATACTAGTGCATGTATGATAGGATCTGATGTAAGTCTTGCTGAGTACCTTTGTACTCACGTTTGCTTTATTTATGTTTTGCAGGTGAGACATCTGTCTCACTAGTAGTACCGCTTGGACTTCGACGAGTAGCTTGTTACCTCAGCTACGATCTTGTACCCTTGGGAGGGACTTGTAGATAGTCAAGCTTCTCAGCCTTTTTCTTTTGTAGTTGTCTCTACTCAGACATGTAATGCTTCCGTTGCTTGTATGCTCTGAATGATGGGTCATGTGACACCTGTTTGTATTTATTGCTATGTGGCTCTTCTGGGCCTTTATCTATATGAGTTTGCGTTATGTTGTGATGCCATGTTGTACAGCACATACTTGCATGTTATGCGTACGTGTGACGTGTATTGCTATGTGTGGGATCCGACAACCTAGTTGTTTATCCTTGGTAGCCTCTCTTATGGGGAAATGTAGTCTAGTGATTCCACCGAGCCATGGTAGTCCGCTACAGCCCGGTTTACCCGGAGTCCTGCTAGCCCAGCACTACTGCTCCGGAACACTTAGACTGGCCAGCATGTGATTCACTTCGTTCATGTGTCTGTCCCTTCGGGGAAATGTCATGCGGTGACATCCGAAGTCCTGCCTAGCCTGCTACAACCCATTCACCGGAGTCCTGTTAGCCCAGTGCTACAGCCCGGATTCGCACGCTGTTGACCGACATGCTCGATGTTGATTCATGTATGCATGTCCCCGTAAGCTAGTGCCACTTTGGGTTCACGACTAGTCATGTCGGCCCGAGTTCTCTGTCATATGGATGCTACCGATACTATCATATACGTGAGCCAAAAGGTGCAAACGGTCCCGGGCCATGGTAAGGCAACACCCGTGGGAATACCGTGCATGAGGCCGCAAAGTGATATGAGGTGTTACATGCTAGATCGGTGTGACTTAGAATCGAGGTCCCGACAGCTTTGGTATCAGAGCCTGACTGCCTGTAGGATTTCCAAGCCAACCTGGTCAAAGTTGAGTCTAGAAACTCTTTAGTTATATAAGGGAATTGATTGTGGAAGGGAATGTAAGGCTCTTTTTACTCCTTATACCTCATGCCTTCTGATCTGAGTCATCCTATCTTTCCTACGGGGTTAAGGAACTAGACTTCCTCTTCTGTCTATCAGGATCATGTGTTACTACTCCGTAGTCTCTAAGGATTGGTTGATATGAGTCATATCCCAGTTTGAGTACCTCCGGTGTAGCCTGTTTAGTAATATCTCAGAACCTTGATGGATGATGTTGAGTATGGTGCCACCCCTTCTTTTGCAGAATGTCTCATTTTGAGCATTTTACTGTCGTTATGCTGCCGGAATTGTCCTAGGAGTTCAGGAGATCGTATTTTCCCTACACTATATCCTACATCCTTATGATGATGCTGAATCCATCCTTGTTTCCTGGGTTGGTTCTTCAGGATGTCATCAGTTAACCGAATTTCTGTTGCTCGTAGTCGGAACCACGGAGATGGTAGGGATGAGGATCCTCCCGATCAGTCTTCCTTGGCAGAGTTCATGTTAGAGATGGAGAGGAACAAGCGTGAGTCTAACCGCTTGTTAGCGCGTATTGAGGAGAACACCGCACCCCAGTGCAAAGAGTCAGCGACCATCTATGATTTCATTGGTCTGAAACCACCTACCTTCCATCATTCCATTGAACCACTCGATGCAGATGGCTGGCTTCGTGGTATCACTCACAAGTTGCGTTTTGCGAACGTAGCTGAAAGTGACAAGGTCACCTACGCTGCTTATCATCTGGAAGGTACTGCTAGTCTTTGGTGGCAAAACTATGAGGCTATGCTTCCAGCTGGCCAGATACCCACCTGGAGAGATTTCACTGAGTGAGCATCACATTCCTCAGGCTCTCATTGATCGCAAGAGAGAAGAGTTCTGTAGTTTCACCCAGAGTAAGATGGTTGTTGATGCTTACAGTAGAGAGTTTGAGAACCTTGCCCGCTATGCTACAGAGGAGGTGTCCACAGACGCTAAGAAGCAGGCTAGGTTCCGGAAGGGTCTCAACCCCAAGTTGCATCGTGATCTCCACTTGCACCATTGCAATTCATTCCAGGCTCTTGTGAACAAGGCCAACAACGCGGAGACAGCTCAGATCACTTACGAGGAGTCTTGTAAGCACACCCGTGATTTGGGTTCTTCCTCCGGTTCTAGTTCTCAGAAGCTCCGGATTTCGGTTCCGAACTCCGCTCTTCCACCCGGATATTCACCGAGGCCCTCTTATGTGGCGCCTCACCCAGTTCAGCAGTATGCTCCACCCCAGGCCTATTGGTAGACCGCTTGTCAATGTGGGTCCACGTCCTACCTCAGGGACTTGTTTCACATGCGGAGAGCCAGGACACTACGCACATGACTGCTCTCAAGCCAACTATGCTCCACCACAGCCCGAGGAGTCTGTTCTTCGTGGTAAACCATCACGCAAGACAGTCAGTGTCAAGTCAGCTTCCACTAAACATGGACATGTGCATCACGTCTCAGCTAAAGACGCTCATGATGATCCAGATGTCGTCCTGGGTACACTCCTTGTCAATTTCCATCCATCATCGGTTTTGTTCGATACTGGAGCATCTCATTCCTTCATTTCCGAAAGCTATGCTAACTTGCACAACATGTCATTTTGTGATATGCCCTCTCCACTAGTCATTCAAACCCCTAGATCCAAATGGCAAACTTCTAGTGTAAGCCATGGTAATGAAATCCTTGTTGACAGACTTGTATTCCTTGCCTCACTTGTAGCCCTCAAGTCTACAGATATTAACATCTTCTTGGGTATGGACTGGATGAAAGCTCATTATGCCAAGATTGATTGTTACACAAGGTCTGTTCAGCTTACACACCCATCTGGCAAGATAGTCACTGTCTCCACTAGAGTTGCAAAGCGCCAACTCTATTCTCTTAATGCCAGCCCTCTTCCAAACATTGAAGATCTCCCGGTAGTCCGTGACTTTCCGGATGTCTTTCCAGAGGAACTGCCAGGTATTCCACCTGACAGAGATGTAGAGTTTGTCATAGATCTTATCCCAGGAACCGCTCCAATCTCTAGGAGACCTTACAAGATGGCACCCTTAGAGCTAGCTGAGCTTAAGAAACAACTCGATGAATCCTTGCAAAAGGGTTTCATCCGTCCTAGTTCTTCTCCCTAGGCTTGCCCCGTCCTCTTCTCAAGAAGAAGGATGGTACGGACCGAATGGTTGTAGATTATCGTCCCGTTAATTTGGTCACGATAAAGAACAAGTATCCGCTCCCCAGGATCAACGACCTGTATGATCAGCTCACTGGATCCTCAGTCTTTTCAAAGATGGATTTGAGGTTAGGCTACCACCAAATCAAGATCAGAAATGGGGACATTCCTAAGATGGCTTTTGTCACTCGTTATGGCCAGTACGAGTACACCGTCATGTCCTTTGGTCTAACCAATGCTCTAGCTACATTCTCTCACTTGATGAACTCGATCTTCATGGAGTACTTAGATAAGTTCGTCGTGGTTTGCCTCGATGATATTCTTATTTACTCGAAGAACAAGGAAGATCATGCCGAACATCTTAGACTTGTGTTAGAGAAACTCAGAGAGCACCGCATTTATGCCAAGTTCTCCAAGTGCGAATTTTGGTTGCCAGAAGTGACCTATCTCAGCCACGTGATCTCTGGTAAGGGCATTGCTGTCAATCCCGAGAGAGTTCAGACCGTTCTTGATTGGACTCCGCCTGAAACAGTTAAGCAAGTTAGGAGTTTCCTTGGTCTAGCCAGTTATTGTCGCCATTTCGTTGAAAACTTCTCCAAAGTGGCCAAACCTCTCACGGAACTTCTCAAGAAAGATACAAAGTTTGAGTGGTCCCGACAGTGTGAGCACGGTTTTCAGGAACTGAAAAGACGCCTGACTTCTGCTCCCATACTTGTTCCACTGGATTTCACTAAGGACTTTGTTATCTATTGCGACGCCTCACGACAGGGACTAGGTTGCATTCCTATGCAAGATCGCCATGTGATTTCCTATGCATCTCGACAGTTGCATCCACATGAGGAGAATTATCCTACACATGATCTAGAGCTTGCAGCCGTAGTCTATGCACTTAAGACATGGCGGCATTACCTTCTTGGTAAACGCTGCGAGATTTACACCGATCACCAGAGTCTCAAGTATATCTTCACCCAACCAGATTTGAACCTTAGACAAAGACGTTGGTTGGAGTTGATCTCAGATTACGACTTAGGGATTACCTACACCCCAGGAAAGGGCAATGTCATGGCTGATGCACTAAGTCGTAAGTCCTATTGCAACAATCTTATGTTGCAGCAGGGCCAACCATTTCTCCATGAGGAATTCTGTAAGCTTAATCTTCACATTGCTCCTCACGGATTCCTTTCTACCTTTGTGGTGAAACCTACTCTTGTGGATCAGATCATCTCTGCTCAGAAGCTTGATACAGGAATTTCCTGGATCAAGAGAAGACTTGACAAGGGAGTTGGTGGCAGTTTCTCTATGGATGATCGAGGTGTTGTTTTCTTTGAAAACTGCTTGGTGGTTTCCAAGAATCAACACCTGCGACAACTGATTCTTAAGGAGGCTCATGAATCTCCTCTCATGATTCATCCCGGTAGTACTAAAATGTATCAGGACCTGCGCCAGAGGTTCTGGTGGACTAGGATGAAGAGAGAAATCACTGAGTTCATTGCTAACTGTGACGTTTGTCGTCGCATTAAGGCAGAACATCAAAGACCTGGTAGCACCCTTCAGCCTTTAGCTATTCCTGAGTGGAAATGGGATAAAGTTGGTATGGACTTCATCACCGGCTTTCCCAGGACCAAGAGAGGGAATAATGCTATCTTCGTAGTCATTGATCGTCTTTTCAAAGTGGCTCACTTCCTACCTGTTCAAGAGAGTATCACTGCTAGTCAGCTCGCTGACTTATATATTTCTCAGATAGTGTTACTTCATGGTGTTCCACTAGAGATCAATTCAAACTGTGGTAGTCTTTTCACTTCTCATTTCTGGGAGAGTTTCCAAACTGCCATGGGCACCCATCTTTCCTTCAGTACCACTTTCCACCCTCAATCAAGTGGTCAGGTGGAAAGGGTCAACCAAATTCTCGAAGACATGCTTAGAGCTTGTGTTATCTCATTCGGTATGGATTGGGAGAAGTGTCTTCCCTTCGCCGAGTTTGCTTATAACAACATCTACCAATCCAGCCTCAAGAAAGCTCCTTTTGAGGTTCTGTATGGACGAAGATGTCGAACACCTTTGAACTGGTCAGAAACCGGTGAAAGACAATTCTTCGGACCGGATATGATCCAGGAGGCAGAAGAGCAAGTTCGCATCATTCGTGAGAATTTGAAAACAGCCCAATCTCGTCAAAAGAGCCAGTATAACCGTAGTCATAAGGAAGTGGCTTATGAAGTTGGCGACAAATCTTACCTTCGGGTTACCCCTTTGAAGGGTACCCTTCATGTCGGTATCAAGGGCAAGTTGACTCCTCGTTACATTGGTCCTTTTCACATTCTCGCTAAACGAGGAGGGATTGCCTACCAGTTGGAACTACCCCCACATCTTTCTTGAGTACATGATGTCTTCCACGTCTCCCAACTCAAGCATTGCTTCTCGGATCCCATCCGTGGAGTGGACCACGAAACGCTTGATCTCCAAGATAACCTCACTTATCGAGAGTACCCCATCCGCATTCTGGATCAAGTAGAGCGTGTCACTCAACATCATAACATCAAGTTTCTGAAGGTTCAGTGGTCTCATCATTCCGAGAGAGAAGCTACTTGGGAGCGTGAAGATCGTCTTTGACTGGAGTACCCCACCTTCTTTCCATCGACCCCTGAATCTCGGGACGAGATTCTTTCAAGTGGGGGCGAGTTGTCACATCCCTAGTTATGGTATGACCTAGGCTAGCCTTCCTGTGAGCATCATGTTTAAATTTCATTTAAATTTGAAATGGGGATTTGTGAAACCCTCATAAATCATTTCTAGAAATAACCCAGATAAAAATTGCTCCAAAAAGGTCCAAGAAAATGTTCATGTTGCTCTCTGAAAATATTGGTCTGAGGTAAAATTCAAACCAATATTTTCAGGAGCTCATAAATATTTATTTTGGCCTTTTGGAATTAATGCAATAATTATTTGCCTTGGATATATATATATGTGATAAATTTTATATATGTCCAAAAAAAATCTGATTTTTGCTGAGGGCTTTGAAATAACCCCTTAGGTCCCTGCAAAAATTGTCAGAAGAAAATAAAATGATTTAGTATTATTACTAAGTCAAATCAAATGTCACAAAATAGAAAAGAAAACAAGAAAAGGAAAACGCTTACCTAGACCTCCCTGCGGCCTGGCACTGTGCGGCCCAGCAGGCCGGCCCAGCCAACTGGCCCCTGCCAGTCGTCCTTGTCCTCGCTCCAGTCGGCCGGCCATGTGCCCAGCCCGCGCGCACCGCCGTGCCGCCACGCCACCTGCCTGCCTGGCCTCCCCCTCATCGCCTGGATGCTCTGTGCGACGCCACGCACCGCCCTGCACCTCTCTCTCTCTCTCTCTCTCGTGGCCTCCCCTCCTCTCCCTCGCTCTCTCACACGAATGGCCGAGCGCTGCCGTCGCTGCAGCTCATCGCCGTCGTAGCTACCGCCTCCCCCTCGCTCTCTCTCCGTGTCTGCAAGCTCCGCCATGTCGCCAGCCATCTCTCCGTCAAGCCACGCGCCTCGGGAGGCCCTAGAGCGCCTCCATCGACATCGTCTTCATCTCCGGCCACCGGAGATCATCTTCACCACCCCGCCGTCTCCAGTGCGTCCCCGAGCTCGCCGTCAAGCCCGTCGAGTCCGTAGTGAGCTTCTGCTCCATTCCCCTCTTCCCGTCCCTCCGTTCTCGCGCCATAGCTCCTTTTCCCCACCATGGCCGTAGCTCCTCACCGCCTATCATGGAGCCACCGAGGCCAGAGCCCGAGCCAGCCGCCCCCAAGCACACAGCCGTGCTCCTGGTGCCATGAGGGTGCCGCAGAGCCCCTCGGGTGGCCTCCTCGTACCCTGCAGCCCGCTCCCGCCCATAGTCGTGCTCCTGCCGCGGCCCCGAGCTCCGCTCAGGCGAGCTCCGGCCACCCTGCGTCCTTCCGTCACCTCCCCTGGATGCGTGCGAGCCTAGGCTTCGCGTAGGTGGTCTCCGCCGCCTAAATGGTCGCCGGAGCGACAATCCCGTGCCCCTCCGCCGCGTTCTGCCTCGCCGGCGGCTAAACGCTGGCAGGATTGACTGGGTTTGACCCCCTAGTTGACCAGATTTGACCCGTATGGGTCAATGACATGTGGGGCCCAGCCCTGCTAATTTTTAGTTTAGGATTAGTTTAATACCTAACTAACTCTGTTAGCTAACCGTGTCACTAATGTGTGGACCCCACACGTCAGGTTTGACCGGGTAAACCTGGTTGACCTACTGACGCAAGCATGACGCTGTGCTGACAATATATCATTTTCTAGTTTAAAAATAAATCAGGAAAATCCATAAAATGATATAGACTTCAAAAAATTCATAGAAATTCAACCGTAGCTCAGATTGAAATAATTTATATATGAAAATTATCAGAAAAATGCAATATATCCATCTGTACCATTTTCATGCATGATAAACCAACTTATACTTGTTGTATAGGTGAAAACATATGAATGGCATTTATAAGAGCTTATTTTGGAGATGCATTTGAATCTTTGGTTCAAATGGACTTCAACCAAATGAATTCTAGTTACATTAGTGCAAACAACATTACATCTACATGCCATGTTCATGCATCATATTGTTGCATATGATTGTGTATTAATTGTCGACACCATTCCTTCTCGATAGGTCCTGCTCCGGAGACCGATCCAGAGTACCTGTCAGAGGAGCAGTGCCCCCTATTGATCTACCAGGCAAGCAAACCCCCTTGTTCATTCCGATACAATCCTACTCTCTCGCTCCTGCTCTCATTTCTTGCATTAGGACAACAATGATTCAACTGCTACTTTATGCTGCGGTAGTTGAACCCTTTCCTCTGCATGACCTTTCATTGCCACAGTAAATAGTTAAAACCCACTAGCATGTGTAGGAGTTGATTAAGCCATGTTGTGTTCCTACCATGCCATGCTTGCTATTGCCTAGATTTGTGTCAGGTCTAATTCATCGGGAATGAATTGGAGTGTTACGATATGTTCTGGTGCTGAGAGTTAAGCGTGTGAACACGATTTGGTAAAGGTAGCGGTGAGAGGCCATGTAGGAGTACATGGTGGGTTGTCTCATTGGGACCGTCCTTAAGAACTGAGTTCTGTGTAAGTTGTCCAATGACTAGTTACTACCACACATTGGGCTCCGGGCGCTCCAAGCTCTCTCGACTTATTAGCCAACTTGATCTCTGTCCAGGAGTTGCAAATAGTTTCTGGTGTTTGTAGGTAGTGTTAGTAGTCTACCAAGTGGCACACGGCCAGGTGTGCTTGGGACAGACTAGGCACAGTGGCACGGTGTACCAAGTGGCACCTGGATGGTGGGCTTGGAAACCCTGCTCACATCGTTTGGGGCCGTGAGCGACACCCCGGCCAGATCTCCTTGCGGATGGAACCCAAATGGGCGATAAACCTGGATGATAGACTTGTGTGGTTAGTCAGGTCGTGGTCGACACCCTCGCCAGGCGGTAAGTGGCGAGAGTGTGTGTGAAGAAGTACACCCCTGCAGGGTTATCATGATCTATTCGAATAGTCGTGTCCTCGATTACGGACTTCTTGGATGCTTACGTGGTACATAGACAACTTGATGTGGATACTCTAAAATGCTCAAGACAAGTGTGAGTGCTATGGATGGCCTTCTCGTAAGGAAACGAGGATGAATCCATAGTAGTGTATTGATGTGGTGTTTGGTAGACTCGTGTGCGCTGCCTCACCTCAAAGAAGTTTCTCGTAGTCATACAACAGGATAGCCACTGAGTCAAAGCTGGCTTGCTGCAACTAAACCCCACATTGCCTTCTTGATACTAGTGCATGTATGATAGGATCTGATGTAAGTCTTGCTGAGTACCTTCGTACTCACGTTTGCTTTATTTATGTTTTGCAGGTGAGACATCTGTCTCACTATTAGTACTGCTTGAACTTCGACGAGTAGCTTGTTACCTCAGCTACGATCTTGTAACCTTGGGAGGGACTTGTAGATAGTCAGGCTTCTCAGCCTTTTTCTTTTGTAGTTGTTTGTACTCAGACATGTAATGCTTCCATTGCTTGTATGCTCTGAATGATGGGTCATGTGACCCCTATTTGTATTTATTGCTATGTGGCTCTTCTGGGCCTTTATCTATATGAGTTTGCATTATGTTGTGATGCCATGTTGTACAACACATACTTGCATGTTATGCGTACGTGTGACGTGTATTGCTATGTGTGGGATCCGACAACCTAGTTGTTTATCCTTGGTAGCCTCTCTTATGGGGAAATGTAGTCTAGTGATTCCACCGAGCCATGGTAGTCCGCTACAGCCCGGTTTACCCGGAGTCCTGCTAGCCTAGCACTACTGCTCCGGAACACTTAGACTGGCCGACATGTGATTCACTTCGTTCCTGTGTCTGTCCCTTCGGGGAAATGTCACACGGTGACATCCGGAGTCCTGCCTAGCCTGCTACAGCCCGGTTCACCGGAGTCCTGTTAGCCCAGTGCTATAGCCTGGATTCGCACGCTGCTGACCGACATGCTCGATGTTGATTCATGTATGCCTGTCCCCGTAATCTAGTGCCACTTTGGGTTCACGACTAGTCATGTCGGCCCGGGTTCTCTGTCATATGGATGCTAGCGATACTATCATATATGTGAGCCAAAAGGCGCAAATGGTCCCGGGCCATGGTAAGGCGACACCCGTGGGAATACCGTGCGTGAGGCCGCAAAGTGATATGAGGTGTTACATGCTAGATCGGTGTGACTTAGAATCGGGGTCCCGACAGGAATCCGTCGCCATCGTCATCATCAACCTTCCTCCATCACCAATTTCATGATGCTCACGGCCATGCGGGAGTAATTCCATCGTAGGCTTGCTGGACGGTTATGGGTTGCATGAGATTTATCATGTAATCGAGTTAGTTTTGTTAGGGTTTGATCCCTAGTATCCACTATGTTCTGAGATTGATGTTGCTATGACTTTGCTATGCTTAATGCTTGTCACGAGGGCCCAGGTGCCATGATTTCAGATCTGAACCTATTATGTTTTCATGAATATTGTGCGTTACTGATCCTATCTTGCAAGTCTATAGTCACCTATTATGTGTTATGATCCGTTAACCCCGGAAGTGACAATAATTGGGATACTTACCGGTGATGACCGTAGTTTGAGGAGTTCATGTATTCACTATGTGTTAATGCTTTGGTCTGGTACTCTATTAAAAGGAGCCTCAATATCCCTTAGTTTCCAATAGGACCCCGCTGCCATGGGAGGGTACGACAAAAGATGTCATGCAAGTTCTTTTCCATAAGCACGTATGACTATATTCGGAATACATGCCTACATTACATTGAAGAACTGGAGCTAGTTCTGTGTCACCCTATGTTATAACTGTTGCATGATCGATCGAATCTGACATAATTATCCATCATTGATCCAATGTCTATGAGCTTTTCATATATTTTTCTTCGCTTATTTACTTTTCTGTTGCAACTGCTTCAATTGACAACTAAATACCTTGATGCGGATATTACTTTTGCTACCGTTACCACTACTATCATATTACTTTGCTACTAAATACCTTGCTGCGGATATTAAGTTTCCAGGTGTGGTTGAATTGACAACTCAGCTGCTAATACTTGAGAATATTCTTTGGCTCCCCTTGTGTCGAATCAATAATTTTGGGTTGAATACTCTACCCTCGAAAACTGTTGCGATCCCCTATACTTGTTGGTTATCAAGACTATTTTTGGGCACCATTGCCGGGGAGCATAGCTCTATTCTTTGAGTCACTTGGGATTTATATCTGCTTATCATTATGAAGAACTTGAAAGATCAAAGAACCAAGATTTTTCCCTCAACTACGAGGGGAGGTAAGGAACTGCCATCTAGCTTTGCACTTGATTCACCTTCTGTTTTGAGTAAACTTGCGTCACCTACACCTGCTATTCATTCTGATATGTCGCATGTTATTGATGATGTCACTTCTGCTTTTCATGATACTCATGACGAAACTACTTCTATGCTTGATACTATTGTGCCACTAGGTGAATTTCTTGATGAACAACTTGCTAGGGCTAGAGAGAATGAAATTATTGAATCTGATAATATTGATGAACATGGTGATGAAGATTCTCCCCCTAGATATGAATTGCCTACTGTTCCTGAGGGTTATGTTATGGATGAAGAAACTGCTAGAGACTTCTTAGCTTGCAATGATAGATCTGATCTTAAGAAATTATAAGCTAAGCTTAAATAAAAGTCTTTGAATGCTAGAATGAAATATAACCCTGCTTTTGCTACTTCACCTATCTTTATTACTAATAAGGACTATGATTTCTCTGTCGACCCTGAGTTAATTACTTTGGTTGAATCTGATCCTTTTTATGGCTAGGAATCTGAAACTATTGTGGCACATCTTACTAAATTAAATGATATAGCCACCCTCTTTACGCATGATGAGAAAACTCGCTATTACTTTATCCTTAAGTTGTTTCCGTTCTCATTAAAGGGTGATGCTAAAACATGGTTTAATTCTCTTGACCCTGGTTGTGTGCGTAGTCCCCAGGATATGATTTATTACTTCTCTGCTAAATATTTCCCCGCTCATAAGAAACAAGATGCTTTAAGGGAAATATATAATTTTGTGCAAATTGAAGAAGAGAGTCTCCCACAAGCTTGGGGGAGGCTCCTCGGATTACTTAATGCTTTTTCTGATCATCCATTTACGAAAAATGAAATACTTGATATCTTTTATAATGGACTAACCGATGCTTCCAGAGACCACCTGGATAGTTGTGTTGGTTTTGCTTTCAGGGAAAGAACTACTGATCAAGCTGAGTTGCTATTGAATAATATGTTAACAAATGAAAATAATTGGACAATTCCTGAACCAACTCCTAAGCCAACTCTGAAGAAGAGGGGTATTCTATTTCGCAGTCCTGAAGATATGCAATAGGAAAAGAAATCTATGAAAGAAAAAGGTATTAAAGCTGAAGATGTTAAGAATTTACCACCTGTTGAAGAAATACATGGTCTTGATAACCCGACACAGGTAGTAAAGGTAAATTCTCTCTATAGATTACTAAGTTTGCTAGCCCATGCTTGGATGAGTTTGATGACTTTATGGTTAAACAAGAAAACTTCAATGCTTATGTTGGTAGACAATTGAAACACAATTCTGATATGCTTGAACACTTGGGTGATTATATGGCTAATGTTAAAGGTGAACTTAAACTTATTAGTAAACATTCTTCTATGGTTACCACTCAAGTAGAACAAGTGCTTAAAGCTCAGAATGATTTGCTCAATGAATTAAATAATAAGAAGAATGATAATGTTGTTAGAGTTATGACTAGTGGTGGTAAAATGACTCAGGAACCTTTGTATCCTGAAGGCTACCCTAAGATAATTGAGCAAGATTCTTAGAGAGCTAATGTAGATGCACCTAGTCCTTCTAAGAGGAAGAAAAGGAAGAATGATAGGACTTTGCATGCTTCTAGTGAACCTGTTATTGACACACCTAAGAATCCCAATGACATTTCTATTTCTGATGCTGAAACACAATCTGGTAATAAACATGGACCTAGTGATAATGTTAATGATGATTTTCATATTGATGCTCAACCTAGCAATGATAATGATGTAGAGATTGAACCTGCTGTTGATCTTGATAACCCACAATCAAAGAATCAACATTATGATAAGAGAGACTTTGTTGCTACGAAGCACGGTAAAGAAAAAGAACCATGGGTTCAGAAACCCATGCCTTTTCCTCCTAAACCATCCAAGAAAAAGGATGGTGAGGATTTTGAGCGCTTTGCTGAAATGATTAGACCTATCTTTTTGTGTATGCGTTTGACTGATATGCTTAAAATGAATCCTTACGCCAAGTACATGAAAGAAATTGTTACTAATAAAAGAAAGATACCGGAAGCTAAAATTTCCACCATGCTTACTAATTATACTTTTAAGGGTGGAATACCAAAGAAACTTGGAGATCCAGGAGTACCAACTATACCCTGCTCCATCAAAAGAAACTATGCTAAACTGCTTTATGTGATCTTGGAGCCGGTGTTAGTGTTATGCCTCTCTCTTTATATTGTAGAATTAATTTGAATAAGTTGACACCTACTGAAATATCTTTGCAGATGGCTGACAAATCAACTGCTATACCTATCGGTATTTGTGAGGATGTGCCTGTGGTGGTTGCAAACGTTACTATTTTAACGGACTTTGTTATTCTTGATATTCCCGAGGACGATAGTATGTCTATTATTCTTGGAAGACCCTTTTTGAATATTGCAGGGGCTGTTATTGATTGCACCAAAGGCAATGTCACTTTTCATGTTAATGGTAATGAGCATACGGTGCACTTCCCGAGGAAACAACCTCAAGTCCACAGTATTAATTCTATTGGAAAATTTTCAACAATCACTATTGGAGGTTTTGAATTTCCTCTTCCTACTGTCAAGAAGAAATATGATATTCTTATTGTTGGGGACATGCATATCCTCGTTGAGGTAACCTAGTGTTATTCGAAAATTCTCTGGTTTCATGTTATTCGAAATGAGTTTGTTAACAAGACCTGATCAACCTTGTTAGTGGATTCCTTTTGATGAGCATGAGATGAGTGAAGTTAGAAAGCACAACTCTCTGTACCCACTTTTTACTTTCTGTTATTTATATTAAATAAAGAAAAAAATAGTATTTTTGTCTCTTTTTTGAATTATCCTTGCAATAAAAAAATACCCCGAAAATAAAAGTTCTCCAAATGCCCTGCAAATTAAATATGATTTTTTCTAGAATATTTGAGAATATCTTGCACTGAGAACACAACAGGGGGAACAACCACGTGCCCACGAGGGTGGAGGGTGCGCCCACCCCCCTGGGCACGCCCCCTACCTCATGGACCCCACGTGGGTCCCCTCCACTTATCCCAGCCACCACACACTACTTCTTCCTCCCAAAAAAATCACTAGCCAGCTCAAACTCGAGTTCTTGCTCATCTTGCTCCCATTTTTGATCTCCTTGCTCAAAGCTCCATTCACAAAACTGCTTTGGGGGGTTGTTTTTTGGTATGTGACTCCTCCAATGGTCAAAAGTAGTTTTAATGCATGATATATCCTCTAGGCACTTGTGGGAGTAGTTGCTATCAATTTTGTTGAGTTTGGTTCACTTTTATTTTTAACTTACTAAAAAATTCAGAAATTTTTCAGAGGAAGAAATAGGTTTAGGAAAATGTACCAAGGTGGTTCCTCAAGGAAGCAAGGACCCAGGCCTGCAATACGCGAGCCGGACAATGAACTACCAAGAGATGCTCAAGTGCGGCCTTGTGAATGGCCGTCAGAGGACTTCATGGTTCAGGCGGGAATTAAGGAGGAATTTGAAGCATATGTGTGGAACGACGATCTTGAGAGCTTCATGGCAGATAAGTGCCGTCAGTACTACTACCTCACTGATTCATTTGTGAGAAGGTTTAAATTTACATCATCACGCAATTCTTAAACTTTCCTATTTGATCTTTATGATAAATCTTATACCATGGACTTAGAAGATTTTAACACTTCTTGTAAACTCCCACAGTGGGGTAATGTTAGTGAACCTCGCAAATCTGAATATAGAGACTTTCTTGCTAGTATAACTGTGGGGGAATCTAGAGAAATCACGCAAGCTACCATAGGGAGCACTCATTTTCCTGCTATACATTATTTTGCTCTCTTTATAGGTAGATGCATAAATGTTAAGGATGAGGCATGTCACATGTGTGTTCCTGATCTTAGTGTTCTCAAGAGTGTTGTATTAGGAGATAGACAATATAACTTGGGGGCCATTGTTGCATGTATGTTGCATAATAATAGTATTGATGGAGATTTCTTTGGTGGAATTTATGCAACCCGTTTAGCTGATTTTCTTGAGATACCCATTCGTGGAGATGATATTGAGTTGCCTCCTACTTATTTAGATTATAATGCCATGGTTCGTCATCAGTTTGTTCAGAGGAATAATCACTTGCTCCAGTACCGACTAATCTTCGACAAACGATGCACCTATCACGTCGCTCTCCCTGCTCCTACTTTCTATGACTTTCAGGCAAAAGGGAGATATGTTATAACCAGGGAGGAGGCGACCGAGTACGAGAGGAGGGCAGACGCAGCTCGCCTCCAAGCTGCAGCTCATCAGGCAATTGTCGTTGCATCTCAATACGACCCCAGCTACAACTTTGATCCATGGGCATAGACCAACTTAGGCCAAAAGCCTAAGCTTGGGGGAGTACGTATCTCTCACCGACATTACATTCATGTTCACACACTCATGCCAGTTTCCGGTGCTCATACTTTTTATTGTATAATCCACGCTAGTTTATTTTCATTTTCTCGCTTTCTTCTTGTGTGTTTGAAAAACCTTAAGAAAAACAAAAAAATTAGTTGTAGCTTTTAGCAGTTTACTTTCCATGCCTATAGTAGTAGTAATTAAAAAGAAAACCCAAAAAGATTTCTCGTTCTTCTTTTGCTTGTTGGGAGCTTTCCCATGTAAATAGTTTTGTTTCTTTTCTTTCCTTTGGGGGTCGAGAGGAGAAGACCATAATGAAAATGTTGAGTGGCTCTTATATGCATTATTGTTAATCTAACAAAGAGCCCATATTACCTTGTCTTCTCTCTTGAATTGAATGCTTGCAGATTCCATCTTAGTCCAATGCACGTCCACTATTATTATCCACATTATTCGGTCATGCAAGTGAAAGGCAATAATGATGACCATATGATGAACTTATTGAGATGAGGAAAGCTGGTATGAACTCGACCTCTCTTGTTTTCGTAAATATGATTCATTTCATTGTTCTTGATCCAGCCTATTATGAAAGAAACATATTTGTAATGACGATTAGAGATTATAGTTGCTTATGCAATGCTTAATTAGCTAGGAGTTTATAATGGTTTACCTTGCGTGCCAACATGCTATTAAAATGGTTGTGATGTGGTATGATAGGGCGGTATCCTCCTTCGAACGATTCGAGTGGCTTGACTTGGCACATGTTCACGCATGTAGTTGAAACAAAATCAACATAGCCTCCACGATATTTATGTTCATGGTGCATTATATCCTACTCATGCTTGCATTCGGTGTTAATTAATTTTAATGCATGTTCATGACTGTTGTCGCTCTCTAGTTGGTCGCTTCCCAGTCTTTTTTCTTTCCTTCACTTGTACTAAGCGGGAATACTGCTTGTGCATCCAATTCCATAAACCCCAAAGTTATTTCATATGAGTCCACCATACCTACCTATATAAGGTATCTACCTGCCATTCCAAGTAAATTTGTATGTGCCAAACTGTAAACCTTCAAATAAACATTATGTTTTGTATGCTCGAATAGCTCATTTATCAACTAGGGTTGTTTGTATCCTCCATGCTAGGCGGGTTATTCTCAAGAGGAGTGGACTCCGCTCCTCATTCACGAGAAAATGGCTGGTCACCGGGATGCCTAGTCCCATGCTCAAATCAAATTGAAATAATTGCAAACAAAACTCCCTCAGGATTGTTGTTAGTTGGAGGCACCCGTTGTTCGGGGCGAGCCATGGATTGATGCTTGTTGGTGGTGGGGATTATAAACTTTACCATTCTGTTGACAATGAAAGTATACCGCTCAAAATATTATTCATATCTATTTCAAAACCGAGCTCTAGCACCTCTACAAATCCCTGCTTCCCTCTGTGAAGGGCTTATCTATTTACTTTTATGTTGAGTCATCATCCTCTTATTAAAAAGCACCAGTTGGAGAGCACCGCTATCGTTTGCATTCATTACTGTTAGTTTACATTGAGTATGACTGTGACTGGATCTCTTTTACCATGAATTACAATGTCTAGTCAGTCCTTGATCTTTAAAGGTGCTCTTCATTTATGTTTTGCGGTCTCAGAAAGGGCTAGCGAGATACCATGTTGTTATATCATATCATGATTGTTTTGAGGAAGTGTTGTCATCCGGGATTTGTTATTATTGCTCGCTAGCTGATTATGCCATTGATATGAGTAAACATGAAACCTAAATGTTATTGTGAATATGGTTAGTTCATAATCTTTGCTGAAAACTTGAATACTGGCTTTACATATTTACAACAAAAAGAGCAAACGGAGTTTGTAAAAGTTTTTCTTTATCACTTTCAGTTTATCAACTGAATTGCTTGAGGACAAGCAAAGGTTTAAGCTTGGGGGAGTTAATACGTCTCTATCGTATCTACTTTTCCAAACACTTTTGCCCTTGTTTTGGACTCTAAGTTGCATGATTTGAATGTAACTAACCCGGACTCACGCTGTTTTCCGCAGAATTGCCATGGTGTTATTTCCGTGCAGAAATAAAAGTTCTCAGAATGACATGAAAATCAATAGAGATTATTTTTAGAATACATAAAAAATACTAGAAGAAGAATCCACGTCAGGGGGCTCACACCCCATCCACGAGGGTGGGGGCGCCTACCCCCCTGGGCATGCCCCCTGCCTCGTGGGCCCCTTGACGCTGCACCGACCGCAACTCCAACTCCATATATTCGTGTTCGGGGAGAAAAAATAAGAGAGAAGGATTCATCGCGTTTTACGATACGGAGCCGCCGCCAAGCCCTAAACTCTCTCGGGAAGGCTGATCTGGAGTCCGTTCGGGGCTCTAGAGAGGGGAATCCGTCACCATCGTCATCATCAACCTTCCTCCATCACCAATTTCATGATGCCCAATGCCGCGCGTGAGTAATTCCATCATAGGCTTGCTAGATGGTGATGGGTTGGATGAGATTTATCATGTAATCGAGTTAGTTTTGTTAGAGTTTGATCCCTAGTATCCACTATGTTCTGAGATTGATGTTGCTATGCTTAATGCTTGTCACTAGGGCCTGAGTGCCATGATTTCAGATCTGAACCTATTACGTTTTCATGAATATATGTGAGTTCTTGATCCTATCTTGCATGTCTATAGTCACCTATTATGTGTTATGATCCGTTAACCCCGAAGTGACAATAATCGGGATACTTACGGTGATGACCGTAGTTTGAGGATTTCATGTATTCATTATGTGTTAATGCTTTGGTCCGGTACTCTATTAAAAGGAGGCCTTAATATCCCTTAGTTTCCAATAGGACCCCGCTGCCATGGGAGGGTAGGACAAAAGATGTCATGCAAGTTCTTTTCCATAAGCACGTATGACTATATTCAGAATACATGCCTACATTACATTAATGAACTGGAGCTAGTTCTGTGTCACCCTATGTTATAACTGTTGCATGATCGATAGCATCTGACATAATTATCCATCACTGATCCCATGCCTACGAGCTTTTCATATATTGTTCTTCGCTTATTTACTTTTCGGTTGCTACTGACAATCACTATAAAACCAAAAATATTACTTTTGCTACCGTTACCACTACTATCATATTACTTTGCTACTAAATACCTTGCTATAGATATTTAGTTTCTAGGTGTGGTTGAATTGACAACTCAGCTGCTAATACTTGAGAATATTCTTTAGCTCCCCTTGTGTCAAATCAATAAATTTGGGTTGAATACTCTACCCTCGAAAACTGTTGCGATCCCCTATACTTGTGGGTTATCAAGTAAGCATCGGCGTATCTTAGGATACATACCTTTGATCATGGGGCTTGACCCTGAGGGCCCTTTGATGGACCTCCTCGGAGGCCCCGGAGTCCTCGGCAGAAGCCAAGTTGTTGTCGGACAGGACCACCTTGGCCCTGCATTGTCTTTTCAGGGCAGGAAGAGGCCGATCCTCCTCGGCGTCTTCGGACGCCACCCTTTTCCTTGTTTGGGAGGAATAACTTTCCTCCCCATCCTCTCCCCGCTCCTGCTTCCCCTCATGGGTGGAGAGAACATGGGTGTCCCAGGATCCGGTGTTCAGGGGTCCTCTGGGGTAGAGGCCTTCTCTGGCCTCCTTCTTTTCTTCCTTCTCCATCTCCTTCTCTGGAGCCTTGTACAGATCCGCGACTAACATGGCCATTAGTAGAGTCCTCCTAGGGCCCTCGGGCAATGGGGAGAGGCTGTCGATCCGCTCCGCTTTCTCCAGCTAGCTCTACGAATGGAAGAAAAGGTAATTTAAGTAATTTGTCAAAAAGGGATATTCGAACACAAGGGTGAAACTTATCATACCTCGCGAGGGGGGTTTGCAGCGTCAAGGCCGATGTCTTCCTCCTCGGTCGTCCACTCTTTCCTTGGCTTGAACAACACCTTCCACAACTTGGCGAGGGAAGTGTAGTAGAAACAGAGCATGGTGGCAGTTTCTTTAGGCTTGTGGTCCCACATGGGGAGGTCCGGTCCTGGGTGGGCAGGATGCGACGGCGCAGCATGACCTGAATCATGTTCGTCAGTTCGGCCCCTACTCTATTATCTTGGATATCCGGCTATGCAGCGATGACACCTCCTTGGCTGATCCCCAGTTGAGGCCCTTCTTGGTCCATGAGACCATCCTTGTAGGGGGCCAGTGCTAAACGTGGGAATAGCCGCCCAATCTGCGCCCCATGGTTGTGTGATATAGAACCACTCCTTCTGCCAGATCTTGACAGTGTCGATTAAGGTGCCTTCCGGCCACTCAACTTGGGGGAGTTCGCTGATCATCGCCCCACCGAAGTCTGCCTACTAGCCGTCAATGATCTTTGGCTCAACATTGAACACTTTTAGCCACAGTCTAAAGTGTGGCCGGACTCGAAGAAAGGCCTCGCGAATAATGATGAAGGTCGAGATATGCAGAAAGGAATTCGGGGCAAGATCATGGAAATTTAACTCGTAGAAAAAACATCAATCCCCTAATGAAGGGGTGGAGGGGGATCCCAGTCCTGGGAGGAAGTGAGGGAGGAACACCACCCTCTCCCCTGGCCTCAGCGTACAGATGACTTGACCCTCCTCCGAGGCTCGTGGGGAACATTAGCAGGAAGATAGCCCGTGTCTTTGAACTCCTGGATGGCATCCTCGGTGACGATGGAGGCCTCCCACTTGCCCTTGGACCCAGAGCTGGCTAGAGGGGTTCTTGGTGGATAGAACAGATCTATGCGCTGGAGCTCATAAGATGGGGAAGGGAATGGTGTAGGAGGAAGAGAGAGCGTACCGACGAAATGGTATCTGCTCCCCTTTTGTGGGCTATAGAGAGGCCAATAGTCCTTTTACTGCGTCGCAGGCCTCGCCACTTCCCAATATAATCGCGTTGTTATGTGCACATGCGATAGCACAAATCAGTGATCATATCCCTTAAAATAGGGCACAATCTCCATATTTATGAGACGTGTGAAGGAAATATGCCTTAGAGGCAATAATAAAGTTATTATCTATTTCCTTATATCATGATAAATGTTTATTATTCATGCTAGAATTGTATTAACCGGAAACATAATACATGTGTGAATACATAGACAAACAGAGTGTCACTAGTATGCCTCTACTTGCCTAGCTCGTTGATCAAAGATGGTTATGTTTCCTAACCATAGACATGAGTTGTCATTTGATTAACGGGATCACATCATTAGGAGAATGATGTGATTGACTTGACCCATTCCATTAGCTTAGCACTTGATCGTTTAGTTTGTTGCTATTGCTTCCTTCATAACTTATACATGTTCCTGTGACTATGAGATTATGCAACTCCCGTTTACCGGAGGAACACTTTGTGTGCTACCAAACGTCACAACGTAACTGGGTGATTATAAAGGTGCTCTACAGGTGTCTCCGAAGGTACTTGTTGGGTTGGCGTATTTCGAGATTAGGATTTGTCACTCCGATTGTCGGAGAGGTATCTCTAGGCCCTCTCGGTAATGCACATCACTTAAGCCTTGCAAGCATTGCAACTAATAAGTTAGTTGCGGGATGATGTATTACGGAACGAGTAAAGAGACTGGCCGGTAACGAGATTGAACTAGGTATTGAGATACCGACAATCGAATCTCGGGCAAGTAACATACCGATGACAAAGGGAACAACGTATGTTGTTATGCGGTCTGACCGATAAAGATCTTCATAGAATATGTGGGAGTCAATATGAGCATCCAGGTTCCGCTATTGGTTATTGACCAGAGACATGTCTCGGTCATGTCTACATAGTTCTCGAACCCATAGGGTCCACATGCTTAAAGTTTCGGTGACGATTGTATTATGAGTTTATGTGATTTGATGTACCGAAGGTAGTTCGGAGTCCCGGATGAGATCGGAGACATGACGAGGAGTCTCGAAATGGTCGAGATGTAAAGATCGATATATTGGACGACTATATTCGGACATCGGAAAGGTTCCGAGTGATTCGGGTATTTTCGGGGGTACCGGGGAGTTATGGGAATACGAGGAAGAAGTAATGGGCCTCATGGGCCAAGTGGTGGAAGAGAGGAGGCAGGGCGCGCGGGCCCCCTAGCCCAAACCGAATTGGACTCGGGGGCCGGCCCCCCTTTCCTCCTTTTCCTCCTTCTCCTTCCTTCTCCTTCTCCTCCTTCCTTTCCTCTCCTAGTAGGAGCAGGAAAGGGGAGTCCTACTCCTACTAGGAGGAGGACTCCTCCTCCTGGCGCGCCCATAGAGGGCCAGCCGGCCTCCCCCCTTGCTCCTTTATATACAGGTGCATGGGGAACATCTAGACACAAGTTGATCAGTTGATCTCTCCCAGCCGTGTGCGGTGCCCCCCTCCACCATATTCCACCTCGGTCATATCGTAGCGGTGCTTAGGCGAAGCCCTGCGTCGGTAGCAACATCATCACCGTCACCACGCCGTCGTGCTAACGGAACTCTCCCATGAAGCTCTGCTGGATCGGAGTTCGCGGGACGTCATCGAGCTGAACGTGTGCTGAACTCGGAGGTGCCGTGCGTTCGGTACTTGGATCGGTCGGATCGTGAAGACGTACGACTACATCAACCGCGTTGTGCTAAGGCTTCTGCTTTCGGTCTACGAGGGTACATGGACAACACTCTCCCCTCTCGTTGCTATGCATCACCATGATCTTGCGTGTGCGTAGGAAATTTTTTGAAATTACTACGTTCCCCAACAGTGGCATCCGAGCCTAGGTTTTATGCGTTGATGTTGTGCACGAGTAGAACACAAGTGAGTTGTGGGCGATATAAGTCATACTGCTTACCAGCATGTCATACTTTGGTTCGGCGGTATTGTTGGATGAAACGGCCCGGACCGATTTACGTGTACGCTTACGCGAGACTGGTTCTACCGGCGTGCTTTGCACATAGGTTGCTGGCGGGTGTCAGTTTCTCCAACTTTAGTTGAACCAAGTGTGGCTACGCCCGGTCCTTGCGAAGGTTAAAACAACACCAACTTAACAAACTATCATTGTGGTTTTGATGCGTAGGTAAGAACGGTTCTTGCTAAGCCCGTAGCAGCCACGTAAAACTTGCAACAACAAAGTAGAGGACGTTTAACTTGTTTTTGCAGGGCATGTTGTGATGTGATATGGTCAAGACATGATGCTAAATTTTATTGTATGAGATGATCATGTTTTGTAACCGAGTTATCGGCAACTGGCAGGGCCATATGGTTGTCGCTTTATTGTATGCAATGCAATTGCGCTGTAATGCTTTACTTTATCACTAAGCGCTAGCGATAGTCGTGGAAGCATAAGATTGGCGAGACGACAACGATGCTACGATGGTGATCAAGGTGTTGCGCCGGTGACGATGGTGATCATGACGGTGCTTCGGAGATGGAGATCACAAGCACAAGATGATGATGGCCATATCATATCACTTATATTTATTGCATGTGATGTTTATCTTTTATGCATCTTATCTTGCTTTGATTGACGGTAGCATTATAAGATGATCTCTCACTAAATTTCAAGATAAAAGTGTTCTCCCTAAGTATGCACCGTTGCCAAAGTTCGTCGTGCCCATACACCACGTGATGATCGGGTGTGATAAGCTCTACGTCCATCTACAACGGGTGCAAGCCAGTTTTGCACACGCAGAATACTCAGGTTAAACTTAACGAGCCTAGCATATGCAGATATGGCCTCGGAACACTGAGACCGAAAGGTCGAACGTGAATCATATAGTAGATATGATCAACATATTGATGTTCACCATTGAAAGCTACTCCATTTCATGTGATGATCGGTTATGGTTTAGTTGATTTGGATCACGTGATCACTTAGAAGATTAGAGGGATGTCTTTCTAAGTGGGAGTTCTTAAGTAATATGATTAATTGAACTTAAATTTATCATGAACTTAGTACCTGATAGTATCTTGCTTGTCTATGTTTGATTGTAGATAGATGACCCGTGTTGTTGTTCCATTGTATTTTAATGCGTTCCTTGAGAAAGCAAAGTTGAAAGATGATGGTAGCAATTACACGGACTGGGTCCGTAACTTGAGGATTATCCTCATTGCTGCACAGAAGAATTATGTCCTGGAAGCACCGCTAGGTGCCATGCCTACTGCTGGAGCAACACCAGATGTTATGAACGTCTCGCAGAGCAAAGCTGATGACTACTCGATAGTTCAGTGTGCCATGATTTACGTCTTAGAATCGGGACTTCAACGACGTTTTAAACGTCATGGAGCATATGAGATGTTCCAGGAGTTGAAGTTAATATTTCAAGCAAATGCCCGGATTGAGAGATACGAAGTCTCCAATAAATTCTATAGCTGCAAGATGGAGGAGAATAGTTCTGTCAGTGAACATATACTCAAAATGTCTGGGTATCATAACCACTTGACTCAACTGGGAGTTAATCTTCCTGTTGATAGTGTCATTGACAGAGTTCTCCAATCACTGCCACCAAGCTACAAGAGCTTCGTGAT